>NC_057806.1:403406291-403408557 GCF_018294505.1 Triticum aestivum | reverse complement strand
AGCCGGCCCCGCGCCGCCGCCGCCGGCCTCGGGAAGCGCGCCACGGCCGCCGCCCCGTCGTCCTCTACACTGACCGGCCGGATCCCGCGTCTCCGGCGACCTCGACCTCAACTCCGGCGAGCTTCAAGTCCAACTCCGGCGTGCATCGGTTCCCGTGCCCGATCTGGATCTCAGATCCGAAATATCTCGGTTGACTTTCGCTCCCGACCCCTAATTTTTTGAGCATACTTTGACCAGTGATATCTCCGCATCCGTAGCTCCGTTTTGGACATATAGCATATCAAAATGTTCACATCAACGAGTACATCATTTCATTCCATTGCATCATTTTTATTTAAGCTCATCTTGATGCCGAAAATGCTGTTAGAAGGAGGCTTCGTGAGTTAATTGTCAGATCTGCTAGTTCATCTTAGACTTTTGTCATTTTTGCCATGATTATTGTGTGCATGATATGCCTGTGAGTCCTTCATATGTTTTGTTAAGCATTTTGTCTTCTTTCCAGAGGTGCAACCCATGCGTTTTTAGGATGTGTGTGGTGACTTGTGCAAGCTTGCAAAGTGAGGCACCCGGTAAATCTGATTTCAGGGACTTAGTTGTTTTCACTAAGTTTGGGATTATTTAGTTCATGATGCCATATGCTCAGCTTGTTTCCTAGTGATCCGTGCCTCTTTTGAGGATGATCAGTTAAGGAGTTTTGTTAATCATGTTATGCTCTATCCATCCATGTCTTTGTTTGCAATTATGGAGCACCCTAGCTTGAGTCAATCGAGCTCTACTTTTACTTCGTTGTGAATCTGGGCAGATCGTCAACTCGTTTGCGATTTTGCCGATGTTATTGTAGTTGTTCCGTGCATGCTATGCCATTGTTCTTGCCATGTCTAGCTAGCATTTTGTGCCTTCTTAATGGATGTATGCTTGCCTTGCCATGACTTGCACCGTAGTGAGTGCATCGAGCTCGTTTACATGCCTTCGTGAGTTATATTTCAGCATGTCTCAGTTTTCACCAAGTCTGAAAACTGATTGTGTTTTAGCTATGTTCGTGTGCTTGTTAGTATATTTTGTGATCCCTTTTGGCCCCAGGTCACTTTGAGACTTTTGTTAAGCTTGTTGAGTAGCCCCATGCCATGTTCTTACTTGTCTTAATCAGGTCATGTATCATGTTGTTTTGCTGCTCCGAAGAGGGCTTCGTGATCTGAAATTTCAGACAAGTGTTAATTTCACTAACTCCGGAATCTGTTTTGCATTTGCGTTTTTGCCATGCTTGTTTGTACCTCATAATGGATGAATTGGCCGTGGCTCAGTGCTAGTCTTTTGTTAAGCATCTTGTGTGCATCCCTGCCATGTATTTTGTTGTCATGTTTGGTGGCTGTAGCATGTTCATCTCATTGCATTTAGATGCCTACTTGCTGTAAATCACAGACCGGTGTCATTCTTAAAACGTTTGCCATTTCCAAACCGTAACTCTGATTCCGCCGTTCTTCATATCGTTTTCAAGCGATTTCATCTCATCTTTCCAGTGGCACCCTTGGAATTCCAAGTTGAGGCCAGGTTCATGCATTTCCTGTCATATCTTGCATTTTGCATCCCGCATCGCATCCCGCATAGCATATCATCTTTGCATCGTGTTGATTGAGTTTGCACGTGGTTGATTGTATCCTTGTTGCTTGTTTGTATTGTTGGGTAGAGCCGGGAGACGAGTTCGCTGCCGAGGATCCCGTTGAGTTTACTTGTGAGGATCCAGTCAACTCTGACAACTGTGCAGGCAAGATGATCATACCCTCGAAATCACTACTATCTTTGCTATGCTAGTTTGCTCGCTCTTGCTATGCCAATGCTACGATGCCTACCTTTTGCTTGTCAGCCTCCCAATTGCCATGTCAAACCTCTAACCCACCTTGTCCTAGCAAACCGTTGATTGGCTATGTTACCGCTTTGCTAAGCCCCTCTTATAGCGTTGCTAGTTGCAGGTGCAGATTGGAGGTCGTTCCTTGTTGGCACATCTTTTATTTACTTGTTGGGATATCATTATATTGCTATGTTATCTTAATGCATCTATATACTTGGTAAATGGTGGAAGGCTCGGCCTCTCGCCTAGTGTTTTGTTCCACTCTTGCCGCCCTAGTTTCCGTCATATCGGTGTTATGTTCCCGGATTTTTGCGTTCCTTACGCGGTTGGGTTATAATGGGAACCCCTTGATATTTCGCCTTGATTAAAGCTTGTCCAGCAATGCCCAACCTTGGTTTTACCATTTGCCACCTAGCCTTT
>NC_057806.1:403398960-403406040 GCF_018294505.1 Triticum aestivum | reverse complement strand
AACCATCAGCCGCCGGTGGCTACCAGGGGCAACTCTGGGCTGGCCTACCGGAAGTTTGGACAATCTGAGTGTGCCCTGAGAAAGAGATATGTGCAGCTCCTATCGGGATTTGTCGGCACATTCGGGCGGTGTTGCTGGTCTTGTTTTAAACCGTCGAAGTGCCTTGAGTTACCGAGATACCGAGTCTGATCGGAACATCTGGGGAGGAGGTCTATTCCTTCGTTGACCGTGAGAGCTTGTCATGGGCTAAGTTGGGACTCCCCTGCAGGGATTGAACTTTCGAAAGCCGTGCCCGCGGTTATGGGCAGATGGGAATTTGTTAATGTCCGGTTGTAGATAATTTGAACCTTAATTAATTAAAATGAATCAACTGAGTGTGTTACCGTGATGGCCTCTTCTCGGCGGAGTCCGAGAAGTGGACACGATGTTGGAGTAATGTTTGCGCAGTTTGCTCTCTAGTTTCTCGCTCGTGCTTTGCCTCCTCTTCTCGCTCTCTTTTGCGAATAAGTTAGCCACCATACATGCTAGTCGCTTGCTGCAGCTCCACATATATATTTGCCTTATCCTTCCTATAAGCTTAAATAGTCTTGATCGCGAGGGTGCGAGATTGCTGAGTCCCTGTGGCTCACAGATACTATAACTCCAGATGCAGGTCCAGGTGATTCCGCTCCAGGAGACGCGTATGAGCTCAAGTGGGAGTTCGACGAAGACTCTCAGCGATACTACGTTTCCTTTCCCGATGATCAGTAGTGGTGCCTAGTTGGGGGTGAACGGGACCGTTGTCGCATGTTGGGTTTTCTTCTATTTTTGGCGCCGTAGTCGGGCCATGAGTGTTTTGGATGATGTAGTGTTATTTATGTTCTTGATTGACGTGGCGAGTGTAAGCCAACTATGTTTTCCCCTTTATTATTTATATTACATGGGATGTTGTGAAGATTGCCTAACTTGCGACATATGCCTTCAATGCGATTATGTCTCTAAGTCGTGCCTCGACACGTGGGAGCTATAGTCGCATCGAGGGTGTTACAAGTTGGTAATCAGAGCCTTCCCCGACCTTAGGAGCCCCATTGCTTGATCGTTTTTAGCAGCCGAGTTGTGTCTAGAAAATGTTTTGAGTCTTTAGGAATTATATATCGGAGAGTTTAGGAATTCTTTTTACTTCCCAGTCTCCTCATCGCTCTGGTAAGGCATCCTGACATAGAGTTTTGACTCTTCTCTTCTCAAATTTCACTAAAAAAAAATTTAGGATCACGCGAGTATCTTGGAATCGTTCCGATGGCTTATGATGAGAACATTGTCTTGGTGCCTCCTGTCAGGGGTTTAGTGGAAGTGTCCCAGGGAGTTGAGCTCTGAGGTGTTGTCATCATAATTTTATCATTGCAATTCTGGAATACTTGAGATATGTCGCCGACATCGAAAATCTCTTTTATGCAGTTCGTTGGTGAGATAACCTCGACGCCACCCAGTACTGGGGCGGGAGTTCGGGAGTATCGCCGTAACTTGTATAACGGATGCTTTTCAAAGGTTGAGGTAGATGGTTTCCAAAGTTTTCTTGGTTATGTGTTGAAGGATGGATACAGCTGGATGTAGGATTTGCTAGTTTGGGTGAGATATTATGCTTCCCCTATATCCCCAACACCTGATTGCATAACCGGAAAGGTTCGGGAGTTTCATAGGTGGGAATTCTAGTAGCTCTAGTTCTTCTTCCATGGATATTGGTTTGAGATTGGGATTTCTTACCGATTATTCGTTCTTGATCCGTACCTTGTTGATTTATTTCTCTACCTTAATTCTACGTGGCTTCTCAATTTATGGATATGTGACCATTTGAAGAGGAATGCATTCGTTCATTTTGTTCGGATGTGAAGACTATATGTTGCAATTTTCATTCCGTTGGATTCAGCTTCAATATTTATCTATCATGTGCTAATGGTGGTCAACCTCTTCAGGATGGCTCCCGCTAAGAGCACTAGTCAGAACCAGAATCAAGATCCGCCACTGCCTCCACCTCCTCCAGAGGCATGGCAAGCTGTGATGGCCGCAACCAATGCAAACACTCAGCTGATCATGCAAATTCTTCAAGAGCGCAATCAAGGCAGTCAAGGGAATCAAGGCAGCAATCAGAGTCACTTTGCTACACTCAACCAGTTCCTTGCTAACGGGCCAAAGACTTTCAGCAATTGTGTTGAGGCAACCGATGCTGACGATTGGCTTGTGGATCTGTGTAAGCATTTCGAGTGCAGTAACGTCAGGCCTGAGGACTTTGTCAAGTTCGCTTCCTTCCAACTCAAAGATCAAGCTGCAGAATGGTTCCATCAGTACAAGGACTCCAGAGGTGGACGTGTTATCACTTGGGATGATTTCCTTCGAGATTTCCGAGCTCATCATATTCCGCAGAGCGTGGTTGAAAGCAAGCATGAGGAATTCCGCAATCTGATGCAAGGCTCTTTGTCTGTCTATGACTACAACAAGTTGTTCCAGAAGCTTGCCCGCTTTGCCAAGTAGGACATGCCTGATGAGAAGAGCATGATATATCAGTTCAGGGGTGGTCTCAGAGAAGATATTCAGCTCGCTCTTGTTCTCTTTGAGCCCTTGAGATACGATGAGTTCTACAACATGGCACTAAAGCAAGAGGCTGCTCAGTTGAGGTGTGATGCTTCCAGGAAGCGAGTCAGAGATGTTACTCCTTCCTCTACTCAAGTGGCCAAGCAACAGAAGTTTTGGCTTCCTCCTCCTCCGTTCCGTCAGCCGTTTCAGCAGAAGAGCAAAGGTGGCAGTGGTTCTTCCCACCCACCCAACCCTGGCTTTCAGAACAAGACTTCGTCTCAAGCTCCAAGGTCGAGTGCTCCGTATCACCGTCCGCTTTCAGAGGTCACGTGCAACAAGTGCCAACAAAAGGGTCACTATGCCAACAAGTGTCTCAACCAGAGGCGTCTTCCTCCTCCTCCTCCTGTCAGATCGTCAAGTACAGCTGTGGTCAAGCATAACCCCAAGCATGCCAAGGTCAATTTGATGAATGCAGCTCAGGCAGAGGACTCGTCAGATGTGATCATGGGTAACCTTCCTGTTAATGATAAACCTGCAGAAGTTCTTTTTGACACTGGTGCATCGCATTGCTTCATCTTGAAACCTTTTGCATCTAAGCATGAGTTGACTTCCCAAGTTGTGCATAAACCGTTCGCAGTCATCTCTCCGGGTAAATGTTTGCTTGCTAATCACGAGGTTCCGAATATTTCTATCTTGATGGGTGATTTCAAGTTTCTGGCTTCTCCAATGGTTCTTGGTAACTCGGGTATTGATCTTATTCTCGGGATGGATTGGCTTTCTAAGCACAAGGCTCAGCTTGATTGTGCAGCCAGGCAGATTCAATTGACTCATTCGTCTGAGGATATAATTGTCTTTGCCGCTCGGGATAATTCTATGCGTCTGTTTTCTCTCAATGAGAAGGGCGAATTGGATGCCATCTCGCAAATTCCAGTCATTTGCGAATATCAAGACGTCTTTCCAGAAGAGCTCCCAGGAATGCCTCCGCACCGGCCAGTTGAATTCGTTATTGAACTTGAGCCTGGCACGGAACATGTGTGCAAACGTCCTTGCAAGCTCGGACCTGAAGAGTTGAAGGAGCTGAAGAAGCAACTCGATGAGCAAGAAAGAATGGGTCTTATCCGGCCTAGTTCTTCTCCGTGGGGTTGTGGTGTTCTTTTTGTGAAGAAGAAGGATGGAACGGGCCGACTTTGTGTTGATTACCGTCCAGTGAACAAGAAGACCATCAAGAACAAATACCCACTTCCCAACATCAATGAGCTGTTCGAACAACTCAAAGGTGCCCAAGTATTCTCCAAGCTTGATCTCCGTATGGGTTATCACCAGATTCGCATTCGTGAAGAAGATATTCCCAAGACAGCATTCAGAACAAGCTTTGGTTCATATGAATACACTGTCATGTCTTTTGGCCTCGCCAACGCTCCTCCGACGTTCTCTCGCATGATGAACTTCATCTTCAACGCCTACACCAACGACTTCGTTTTGGTCTATCTCGACGACATCCTGGTTTTCTCCAAGAACAAGGAAGATCATGCCAAGCACTTGCGTTTGGTTCTCGATAAGCTCAGAGAACATCAGTTCTACGCCAAGTTCTCCAAGTGAGAATTTTGGCTCGATGAGGTTCTTTATCTTGGCCATATCATCTCTGCCAAGGGCATTGCTGTGAATCCTGAGAAGGTGTCTGCAATGGTGAATTGAGAACCTCCTCAAAACGTGAAACAACTCCGCAGTTTTCTCGGTCTCGCAAGCTATTGCCGAAGATTCGTTGAAAACTTTTCTAAGATAGTGAAGCCTCTCTCTAATCTTCTTCGAAAGCACGTCAAGTACGTTTGGTCTCCGGAGTGTGATGTTGCTTTCAACACTTTGAAAGAGAAATTGGTCACTGCTCCAGTTCTGACTCCGCCTGATGAATCCAAGCCATACGAGGTCTTTTGTGATGCCTCTCTTCAAGGTCTTGGCGCAGTTTTGATGCAAGAGAAGAAAGTTGTTGCTTATACATCTCGCCAGTTGAAGCCTAATGAGAAGAACTACCCCACTCATGATCTCGAGTTGGCGGCAGTTGTGCATGCTCTTTTGACTTGGAGACATCTTCTATTGGGAAGAAAAGTGGACATTTTCACTGATCACAAGAGTCTCAAGTACATCTTCACTCAGCCTAATCTCAACCTAAGGCAAACTCGATGGGTCGAAATGATTCAAGAGTATAATCCGAGTATTGAGTACACTCCAGGCAAGGCCAATGTGATTGCTGACGCTTTGAGCAGAAAGGCCTACTGCAACAGTCTGATTCTCAAGCCTTATCAACCCGAGCTTTGTGAAGCTTTCCGCAAACTTAATCTGCAAGTTGTTCCTCAAGGTTTCCTCGCCAACCTTCAAGTCTCTCCTACCTTAGAAGACCAGATTTGCCAAGCCCAGCTTCTTGATGCTATGGTGAAAAAGGTGAAGATTGGGATTGCCAAGAGTCAGTCCAAGTACAAGTGCTACCGCCTTGATGACAAGGACACTCTCTTCTTCGAGGATCGTATTGTTGTTCCCAAAGGTGACCTCCGTAAAGTGATCATGAACGATGCTCACAATTCTCTCCTCTCCATCCACCCTGGGAGTATGAAGATGTATCAGGACCTTAAGCAAGCTTATTGGTGGACTCGAATGAAGCGCGAGATCGCTCAATTCGTGAATGAATGTGATATCTGCAGAAGAGTGAAGGCAGAACACCAAAGGCCAGCAGGTCTTCTCCAACCTCTTGCCATTCCAGAATGGAAGTTTGACCACATTGAAATGGAGTTCGTGACTGGGTTTCCAAAGTCCAAGCGTGGCAATGATGCTATATTTGTTGTCATCGATGAACTCACCAAAGTGGCTCACTTTCTGCCTATCAAAGAGTCGATCACTGCAGCTCAATTGGTGGAACTCTACACATCTCGAATTGTCTCTCTGCACGGTATTCCTCAAGTGATCTCTTCAGACCGTGGCAGCATCTTTACCTCCAAGTTTTGGGATTCTTTTCAGAAGGCCATGGGCACTAACATCCGCTTCAGCACAGCTTTCCATCCTCAAACAAGCGGTCAAGTCGAGCGTGTCAACCAGATTCTCGAAGATATGCTCAGGGCTTGTGCGATCTCCTTCGGCATGAAGTGGGAGGATTGTCTTCCTTATGCTGAATTCTCCTATAACAACAGTTTTCAAGCAAGTTCGGGCAAGGCCCCATTTGAAATTCTGTATGGCAGGAAGTGTCGTACCCCTCTCAACTGGTCTGAAACCGGTGAACGTCAGCTGCTGGGTAATGACTTAATCACAGAAGCAGAAGAAATGTGCAAAGTCATTCGTGATAACCTCAAAGCAGCCCAATCCCGCTAGAAGAGCTACTATGATAGTAAGCACCGTGATTTGGCTTTCGAGATCGGAGATCATGTTTACCTCCGTGTCTCTCCTATGAAAGGTACTCGTCGCTTAGGTATCAAAGGGAAGCTTGCCCCTAGATACGTGGGACCTTTCAAGATTGTCAACAAGAGAGGCGACCTCGCCTATCAACTCGAGCTTCCTTCAAACTTTGCAAATGTTCATGACGTGTTCCATGTCTCTCAGCTTCGAAAGTGCTTCAAGACTCCTGACCGCACCGTCAACTTCGAGGACATTGAGCTCCAAGAAGATCTCTCTTATCGTGAGCACCCAGTTGCTATTCTTGAAGAGACTGAACGCAAGACTCGCAACAAGTCAATCAAATTTCTAAAAGTCAAGTGGTCACACCATTCCGACCTTGAAGCTACCTGGGAACGCGAGGATCACCTCCGTTCTGAGTACCCGGAGTTCTTTCACTCCTAGATCTTGGGACGAGATCTTTTCGTAGTGGTGGAGTTTTGTAACACCCCGGATATAACTTTCCCAATTTGTACTCCAACTCTTGCCGTCTCCGGCGTTAAGTTATATTTATTTTCTCGGGTTCGGGTTTTGTCTCTGTGTGTTGTTGTCTTTGTCATGCATCTCATATCATGTCATCATGTGCATTGCATTTGCATACGTGTTCATCTCATGCATTCGAGCATTTTCCCCGTTGTCCGTTTTGCATTCCGGCGCTTCGTTCTCCTCCGGTGGTCATTTCTAGCTTTCTTTCGTGTGTGGGGATTAAACATTTCCGAATTGGACCGAGACTTGCCAAGCGGCCTTGGTTTACTACCGGTAGACCGCCTATCAAGTTTCGTATCATTTGGACTTCGTTTGATACTCCAACGGTTAACCGAGGGACCGAAAAGGCCTCGTGTGTGTTGCAGCCCAACACCCATTCAATTTGGCCCAAAACCCACCAAACTCTGCTCCATCATCTAGAGCGTTCGATCACGATCGCGTGGCCGAAAACCGCACCTCATTTGGACTCTCCTAGCTCCACTTATGCCTATAAATAGCCCCCCCCTCCATTTTTGGATCTCCCCCTCTCTGAAACCCTAGTCTAAAAAAAACAGATCCGCGCCGACGGACATGTCCGGAGCCTAGCCGGACACGTCCGCCGCCGCCCCGCAGCCACCCGCGTCGCGACACGTG
>NC_057806.1:403361664-403398262 GCF_018294505.1 Triticum aestivum | reverse complement strand
CCGCCTCTCCATCCACCGGCGCGCGCCCCCGTCCGAGCCGGCCCCGCGCCGCCGCCGCCGGCCTCGGGAAGCGCGCCACGGCCGCCGCCCCGTCGTCCTCTACACTGACCGGCCGGATCCAGCGTCTCCGGCGACCTCGACCTCAACTCCGGCGAGCTTCAAGTCCAACTCCGGCATGCATCGGTTCCCGTGCCCGATCTGGATCTCAGATCCGAAATATCTCGGTTGACTTTCGCTCCCGAACCCTAATTTTTCGAGCATACTTTTACCAGTGATATCTCCGCATCCGTAGCTCCGTTTTGGACGCATAGCATATCAAAATGTTCGTCTCGACGAGTACATCATTTCATTCCATTGCATCATTTTCATTTGAGCTCATCTTGATCCCCAAAATGCTGTTAGAAGGAGGCTTCGTGAGTTATTTGTCAGATCTGCTAGTTCATCTTAGACTTTTGTCATTTTTGCCATGATTATTGTGTGCATGATATGCCTGTGAGTCCTTCATATGTTTTGTTAAGCATTTTGTCTTCTTTCCAGAGGTGCAACCCATGCATTTTTAGGATGTGTGTGGTGACTTGTGCAAGCTTGCAAAGTGAGGCACCCAGTAAATCTGATTTCAGGGACAGTTGTTTTCACTAAGTCTGAGATTATTTAGTTCATGATGCCATATGCTCAGCTTGTTTCCTAGTGATCCGTGCCTCTTTTGAGGATGATCAGTTAAGGAGTTTTGTTAATCATGTTATGCTCTATCCATCCATGTCTTTGTTTGCAATTATGGAGCAACCTAGCTTGAGTCAATCGAGCTCTACTTTTACTTCGTTGTGAATCTGGGCAGATCGTCAACTCGTTTGCGATTTTGCCGATGTTATTGTAGTTGTTCCGTGCATGCTATGCCATTGTTCTTGCCATGTCTAGCTAGCATTTTGTGCCTTCTTAATGGATGTATGCTTGACTTGCCATGACTTGCACCGTAGTGAGTGCGTCGAGCTCGTTTACATGCCTTCGTGAGTTATATTTCAGCATGTCTCAGTTTTCACTAAGTCTGAAAACTGATTGTGTTTTACCTATGTTCGTGTGCTTGTTAGTATATTTTGTGATCCCTTTTGGCCCCATGTCACTTTGGGACTTTTGTTAAGCTTGTTGAGTAGCCCCATGCCATGTTCTTACTTGTCTTAATCAGGTCATGTATCATGTTGTTTTGCTGCTCCGAAGAGGGCTTCGTGATCTGAAATTTCAGACAAGTGTTAATTTCACTAAGTTCGGAATCTGTTTTGCATTTGCGTTTTTGCCATGCTTGTTTGTACCTCATAATGGATGAATTGGCCGTGGCTCAGTGCTAGTCTTTTGTTAAGCATCTTGTGTGTATCCCTGCCATGTATTTTGTTGTCATGTTTGGTGGCTGTAGCATGTTCATCTCATTGCATTTAGATGCCTACTTGCTGTAAATCGCAGACCGGTGTCATTCTTAAAACACTTGCCATTTCCAAACCGTAACTCCGATTCCGGCGTTCTTCATATCGTTTTCAAGCGATTTCATCTCATCTTTCCAGTGGCACCCTTGGAATTCCAAGTTGTGTCCAGGTTCATGCATTTCCTGTCATATCTTGCATTTTGCATCCCGCATCGCATCCCGCATAGCATATCATCTTTGCATCGTGTTGATTGAGTTTGCACGTGGTTGATTGTATCCTTGTTGCTTGTTTGTCTTGTTGGGTAGAGCCGGGAGACTAGTTCACTGCCAAGGATCCCGTTGAGTTTACTTGTGAGGATCCAGTCAACTCTGACAACTGTGCAGGCAAGATGATCATACCCTCGAAATCACTACTATCTTTGCTATGCTAGTTTGCTCGCTCTTGCTATGCCAATGCTACGATGCCTACCTTTTGCTTGTCAGCCTCCCAATTGCCATGTCAAACCTCTAACCCACCTTGTCCTAGCAAACCGTTGATTGGCTATGTTACCGCTTTGCTAAGCCCCTCTTATAGCGTTGCTAGTTGCAAGTGAAGATTGGAGGTCGTTCCTTGTTGGCACATCTTTTATTTACTTGTTGGGATATCATTATATTGCTATGTTATCTTAATGCATCTATATACTTGGTAAAGGGTGGAAGGCTCGGCCTCTCGCCTAGTGTTTTGTTCCACTCTTGCCGCCCTAGTTTCCGTCATATCGGTGTTATGTTCCCGGATTTTTGCGTTCCTTACGCGGTTGGGTTATAATGGGAACCCCTTGATATTTCGCCTTGATTAAAGCTTGTCCAGCAATGCCCAACCTTGGTTTTACCATTTGCCACCTAGCCTTTCTTTCCCTTGGGTTCTGCAGACTCAAGGGTCATCTTATTTTAATCCCCCCGGGGCCAGTGCTCCTCTGAGTGTTGGTCCAAACCGTCAGCCGCCGGTGGCTACCAGGGGCAACTCTGGGCTGGCCTACCGGAAGTTTGGACAATTTGAGTGTGCCCTGAGAAAGAGATATGTGCAGCTCCTATCGGGATTTGTCGGCACATTCGGGCGGTGTTGCTGGTCTTGTTTTAACCCATCGAAGTGTCTTGAGTTACCGAGATACCGAGTCTGATCGGAACGTCTGGGGAGGAGGTCTATTCCTTCGTTGACCGTGAGAGCTTGTCATGGGCTAAGTTGGGACTCCCCTGCAGGGATTGAACTTTCGAAAGCCGTGCCCGCGGTTATGGGCAGATGGGAATTTGTTAATGTTCGGTTGTAGATAACTTGAACCTTAATTAATTAAAATGAATCAATTGAGTGTGTTACCGTGATGGCCTCTTCTCGGCGGAGTCCGGGAAGTGGACACGGTGTTGGAGTAATGTTTGCGCAGGTTGCTCTCTAGTTTCTCGCTCGTGCTTTGCCTCCTCTTCTCGCTCTCTTTTGCGAATAAGTTAGCCACCATACATGCTAGTCGCTTGCTGCAGCTCCACATATATATTTGCCTTATCCTTCCTATAAGCTTAAATAGTCTTGATCGCGAGGGTGCGAGATTGCTGAGTCCCTGTGGCTCACAGATACTATAACTCCAGATGCAGGTCCAGGTGATTCCGCTCCAGGAGACGCGTATGAGCTCAAGTGGGAGTTCGACAAAGACTCTCAGCAATACTACGTTTCCTTTCCCGTTGATCAGTAGTGGTGCCCAGTTGGGGGTGAACGGGACCATTGTCGCATGTTGGGTTTTCTTCTATTTTTGGCGCCGTAGTCGGGCCATGAGTGTTTTGGATGATGTAATGTTATTTATGTTCTTGATTGACGTGGCGAGTGTAAGCCAACTATGTTTTCCCCTTTATTATTTATATTACATGGGATGTTGTGAAGATTGCCTAACTTGCGACATAAGCCTTCAATGCGATTATGTCTCTAAGTCGTGCCTCGACACGTGGGAGCTATAGTCGCATCGAGGGTGTTACAGCGCCCGCATGCACAATTGGGCCGACCCATTCAAAAGCAAAGCTTTCCTTCTGGATCGCACTCCCACGAAAAAATAGATCACTCTTGATCGCAAAATCACTAGTTGAGGAGTACTCCCCGCAAAGGTCAGTCGAGGGTACTCCCTAGCTCCCTGCGCGACAAGTGCCATGCGCGGAGCGCTCCTCAGACTTTTTCAGGGCGCTCCGTGAGCGACACTTGTCACGCGGGAGGAGCGCTCCTGTGTTTTTCAGTTTTTCCATTTTTCACTTTAGTCCTTCAACATTTAAGATTTTGTATTATATAGTTTTGATTTGTTTCCGAGATCTGTTTTGCTCTCGCGTCGTCGTCCCCGTCGCCGCTGCTTGGCCTTTTTGCTCCGTTCTATGTTTCCTTTTTCACCGGCCGTCGGCGTTGCCATGCACGCCCCGTCGCGGTTCCCGACGCCGTCGTTGCTACCGCCTGCCTAGGGCGGCCCTTATTCTTAGGCAGTAATTGTGTTCTCCGTTGGTTCCCTATTTCCGGTTTGTTTTTATTTATTTTCCCATTATATTTCCAGGTAATGGAGATTTTACAGGGTGATTATGGGTGGGGGCTTCTAACACTATCAAATGTCAACTCCCAACTCGGTTATGCAATCAGTTCTTAATAATCATTGTGTCCTTTGTAGGTATGGCTTGCCAAGTGGCCCTTGTTCCTCTTTTGACTTTTGTATATATGTTCACTATGGTGTTGGATCGGCGTTGTTCGAGGCGTGTTGTAAGAATAACATTTTATATTTGATTCTTCTCATAGCACTATGGAACGTTGATTGGTGTTGATTTTTATCGGGCTGGAGATATGTTGTTCCCTTTACCCTGTGTTGGTAAGTTTATTTTTAAGGAAGTTTTTAGCCTGTTTCATGTGACATGATTTGTTGTTCCCTTGAACCTGTAAAATTTATTTTCGTAGCACTCGAGGATCTGAGTGACTCTGAGAAGGAGCTTGCTAGCACTTGTTTTTACACTTGTGGTGTTGATCTCAATTATCAGAAATTGTATTTCATGCCGCGATGACACTTTGATGACAACTACATACTCTGTTGTCCTTTTCTAGAGCATTTGCGAAAGGAAATTCCTGAAATGATGTATCATCAAAATGGTTCATTTCAAAATGTTACCGCATCACTGGTAGGATTTCCAGCTTTCTCGATGGTAGGTTTAGGAATTTTTCTAGCGAAGGAAGGGACCAAGGAAGGAATTCGTAGCCCAGAACCTTAAGCAGGAGCTCATAACATATACAAATTTTCACAGGATTAATTCCATGAATGTTAATGGTCATCATATGGTCAGATTTATTTTCCTCTATTTTTCTCGATTTCTATTTATTTATTATCTCCTCTTATTTATAGCTTTTTATTTTTTTATTCTAATAGCTTGATGTTTTCGTCGGGTTATTCCTAGCATGGTTGTGAGGAGTTTGAAGGAATTTGTGTCAGTTCCTAGGTTTGGTGATTTAACTCTTGAAGTTACTTTGGATTGTCGTGATTATGATATATATGTGAGCATTCCTTATTCCTACTTCATTGGCTTGGGTGGTAGAATGGTGTTCAAGAAGGAAGGTGACGGTGTCCTGGACTAGGGGGTACTCACCATGTTGTCTCCCGATCAGTTAGATTGGGCCGAGGACCCCATGGCCGCATACTTGTGGGCCAGTTCGAACAACCCCTGCCGCATACAAGGAAGACTCCACAAGACTTGGCGCCCAAGACAAGGACTCTTCTAAACCCTAGGCCTCCGGTGTCTTATATAAACCGAGGCCAGGCTAGTCAATAGACAATCTCATATTCATTACTACAATCTTGTGGTAGATACATGTACTCTGTACTACATCCATATGAATATAATCAAAAGCAGCATATAGGGTATTATCTCATCAAAAGAGCCCGAAGCTGGGTAAACCCCGTCTCCATGTTACCATCGCTCCAAGACGCCTAGCTTAGGACCCCTATTACGAGATACGCCGGATATTGAACCGACATTGGTGCTTTCATTGAGAGCCTCCTAGGTGTTGTCACGGGTCGATGGCATAAATCAGGTGTTATGATTTCAATTCAATCTATTCCGCCTACATCAGGTTTCTTTTTTGCAATTATTGTCTGTTTGTAGATTACTTTTGATCTCGAGCGCCGTCGGACGATCCGGATATACTAGACGAACCGAGGCCTCCGCAAGGCATGCGCGCGTCATGCGGCGCTGACCCTACCTCGCTAGAGATCAGGAGATCAGGCAGACATGGCGTGTCCATGGAGATCGACCAATAGCCGGCCTTGCCTAACAGATACAGTGTTATGTCCCGAGACGTATAGGCCAAGGACATGCCAGTACCCGGCCACAGATCTAAAAACGCCCCTGCACGATAGCGGCTATCCAGGGAAATTCCTCCCCTTTTGTCTTTTTCCTTCTATATTTGTTTCCTTTTTTAATTCCGCGCAAGGTGGCCACTACCGTTTACTTGTAGAAGTATTTTTCGATGTCTCTATCCGCCGAAGTGCTAATGCAGTCCACGATCAGTTTTGCTGCGTGGTCTCCAAGATTTACTAGATGACAAAACTAGCTATTCAACTAGTAACACTACTTCACGTTGTTTATGAGTACTATTTTTTGGTACTGGTGCCTAATTCCTAGTACTAGTTCGTACTGGTACAGCACAGAGCAGCTTCATCTATTCACATCCATCGGCTACTGTCATCACCCTCAAACAGGTTCTATTTTTCCTAGCTATCCATTTACAATGCAAAATATTTCCTGCCGGTTTGTACTGCATTATTTTGGCAGAGAAATTCTACTGACGTTTGTACCTAACGTTAGTCCGGCCAACCTCTCCCCGTCACCTGGGAAGGCCGACCTTCGCCAACATCGCCGTACCACGGCGCCATCGTGCCGTTGAGCTAGTCTCAACGCTTAGACCATATTTACCAAACTTTTTTCGCATAAATTAATTATGCACCTTTTTTCACTATTATTATTTCTTGGTTGCACTACTTTGTGTGTGCAGGCAACCTATTTAGGTTGGGCCGCGCTAACACCTCGGCAAGGTGATATCGTCGTCCCGCTGACGTTGACCAAGTCGTCGCGTCGCGTCGACGCAAGTCCCTGTGTCAACTTTTCCACATTGCGGCTCCGCCGGGCTGACCTTGTCACCCAGGCCATATCTCTTTCATTATTTACTTCCCTTATATTAATTAAGTAGAAGAATTTTATATATATATATATACATTATTATTTGTCATTATTTTTGGTTTACACTATTTTATCTGTGTAGCCAATCGACTTAGACTGAGCCGCGTTGTTGCCTCCGTCGCCCAAATTGTGTTGTCGCCTTGGCGCGCTGCCCTATGTTGGCAACCCCGCGTTGTCGCTTCGGAGACTCCGGTGTCACCCGCCGATCTGCTCCATCATCGCGACTGGACTGGGGGCTTCATCTTTTCGGAGTGCCGAACTCTCTGCTCGGCCACCTCGGGACCGGCTTGGGGGATGGAATCGTGTCCCGCAGCAGGCTCGGACCGTGTCGTCAATGCCGAACACATTAACCAGCTGAGTCGCTTTCATGCTCAAAAACTTTTAGTTTTAAATTTTGTTCGGTTCGACCAAGCATTATACTTTTTGGCACAAAGTTGTTTGTGAAAAACTTCCTTATCAAAACTTTGTTTGTGACACACAAATTCAAATACCCCATTTACTTGGGGGCCTCTTTTATGAAGCTTTTCCTCTTGCATATGATTATACTTGTACAGCTTCGTTCTTGTTCGTGTATTATGCCACAATATGCACCATGTTGACTTAAGCGATTTGCAAGCTGGGTTGTTTCGCTCCTGTGTTTACCCCTACGTCCCCGATTGTTCGGCTAGGGAGTAAAGGGAGCACCTCTGCGATTGTCACGATCGGGTCATCCGAGCCGGACCTCAGATTGGGTGAAGCCGAAAGCTAGCGTTCTTATTGTTTTCAACTATGGTCGGCATACAACGGAACTCATGAGTACAAAAAATCTATTGCACAAGTCTCATAGCAATAATGAGCACCGAAGAAAGGTATTGGTGGGGGTACTATTTTCTTCGAAGATGCTTCTTACACTTCATCAGTAATATAGCATAAGTTCCCTGAGCGTGCTTTGTCTGTTACAGCCTTATGGCCTGATTGCCTGATTATCGGAAACACCGTCGATATTCTCGACAGATGGAGTACATGACACTTTTCGGCCCTTGACCAAAGAGAGAGAAGCCGACGATCGGTTAAGACGCGTTTAAAGTACGGGTGAACACATATATGATATAAGTACTTCGGTACAAAAAATTATTTTACCCAAGTCACTTGGGGGCTCTTAAATTTGCATGAGCCGTTTTACAATAATTTTTTCTTCTCAGTCGCTGCAAAGTCTTTTTCTATCACTCCTTTTTCGACGCAAGTGTGTGGTCAATAGCCGGGTAGTCTGACGGGAAACACCCCGCCTTCGGGATAGGGAGGTTGAAGCCGAAGGCTGACCCGCTTGACGTCTTGAGATATGACACATCATGTTAAAGCATGACAGAAGCACTTTTTTCCTAAGACCAATTTTTTTTGGATTGGCACCAAACACTTGATCTAGTTCGGACATCAAGTTTTTACTGCAGTTTTTTGATTTTCCAAGCCTATGACACTTTTAAACTATTTTGCGTGTTTCCAGCATAAGTCTCGCAGTGCAACGCTGGACACCTTCAGAGATTCGGCAAAAAAATTCTCGGATATTGCTATATATGCATCGGTTTCGAATTGTGTCTTTGGTCAATAGTTGGGTTGCCCGGCTCCTGTGCTTGCCTCTGCTACCTCTTGAGCTTGCGTTGGATTTCCCCGAAGAGGAAAGGATGATGCAGCAGAGTAGCGTAAGTATTTCCCTCAGTTTTTGAGAACCAAGGTATCAATCCAGTAGGAGGCCACGCTCATGTCCCCCGTACCTGCACAAAACGATAGCTACTCGCAACCAACGCGATTAGGGGTTGTCAATCCCTTCACGGTCACTTACGAGAGTGAGATCTGATAGATATAATATTTTTGGTATAGAGATGCAAAGTAAAAGTCAAAGTAAAAAATCAAAGCAAGATTAAAGTGATGGAGATTGATATGATGAGAATAGACCCGGGGGCCATAGGTTTCACTAGTGGCTTCTCTCAAGAGCATAAGTATTCTACGGTGGGTGAACAAATTACTATTGAGCAATTGACAGAATTGAGCATAGTTATGAGAATATCTAGGCATGATCATGTATATAGGCATCACATCCGTGACAAGTAGACCGAAACGATTCTGCATCTACTACTATTACTCCACTCATCGACCGCTATCTAGCATGCATCTAGAGTATTAAGTTAAAAACAGAGTAACGCTTTAAGCAAGATGACATGATGTAGAGAGATAAATTCATGCAATATGAAATAAACCCCATCTTGTTATCCTCGATGGCAACGATGCAATATGTGCCTTGCTGCCCCTTCTGTCACTGGGAAAGGACACCGCAAGATCGAACCCAAAGCTAAGCACTTCTCCCATGGCAAGAAAAACCAATCTAGTAGGCCAAACCAAACTGATAATTCGAAGAGACATGCAAAGATAACCAATCATACATAAAAGAATTCAGAGAAGATTCAAATATTATTCATAGATAGCTTGATCATAAACCCACAATTCATCGGCCTCAACAAACACACCGCAAAAAGAAGATTACATCGAATAGATCTCCACGAGAGAGGGGGAGACCTTTGTATTGAGATCCAAAAAGAGAGAAGAAGCCATCTAGCTACTAACTATGGACCCGAAGGTCTGAGGTAAACTACTCACACTTCATCGAAGGGGCTATGATGATGTAGAAGCCCTCCGTGATGACGGCCCTCTCCGGCGGAGCTCCGGAACAGGCCCCAAGATGGGATCTCGTGGATACAGAAAGTTGCGGCGGTGGAATTAGGTTTTTGGCTCCCTCTCTGTTCGTTTGGGGGTACGTAAGTATATATAGGAGGAAGAAGTACGTCGGTGGAGCTCCAAGGGGCCCACGAGGCAGGGGGGCGCGCCCTAAGTGGGGAGGTGCCCCCCACCCTCGTGACCGCCTCTCTGATGCCTTGGCGTAGGGTCCAAGTCTCCTGGATCACGTTCGGTGAGAAAATCATGTTCCCGAAGGTTTCATTCCGTTTGGACTCCGTTTGATATTCCGTTTCTTCGAAACACTGAAATAGGCAAAAAACAACAATTCTGGGCTGGGCCTCCGGTTAATAGGTTAGTCCCAAAAATAATATAAAAGTGGAAAATAAAGCCCAATATAGTCCAAAACAGTAGATAATATAGCATGGAGCAATCAAAAATTATAGATACGTTGGAGACGTATCAGGCATCCCCAAGCTTAATTCCTGCTCGTCCTCGAGTAGGTAAATGATAAAAAGAGAATTTTTGATGCGGAGTGCTACTTGGCATAATTTCAATGCAAATCTTCTTAATTGTGGTATGAATATTTAGATTCGAAAGATTCAAGAAAAAAGTTCATGTTGACATAAAAATAATAATACTTCAAGCATACTAACAAAGCAATTATGTCTTCTCAAAATAACATGGCCAAAGAAAGTTATCCCTACAAAATCATATAGTCTGGCTATGCTCTGTCTTCACCACACAAAGTATTTAAATCATGCACAACCCCAATGACAAGCCAAGTAATTGTTTCATACTCTAACTTTTTCAAACTTTTTCAATCTTCACGCAATACATGAGCGTGAGCCATGGATATAGCACTATATGTGGAATAGAGTGGTGGTTGTTGAGAAGACAAAAAGAGGGGAAGATAGTCTCACATCAACTAGGCGTATCAACGGGCTATGGAGATGCCCATCAATAGGTATCAATGTGAGTGAGTAAGGATTGCCATGCAACGGATGCACTAGAGCTATAAGCATATGAAAGCTCAATAAAAGAAACTAAGTGGGTGTGCATCCAACTCGCTTGCTCACGAAGACCTAGGGCATTTTGAGGAAGCCCATCATTGGAATATACAAGCCAAGTTCTATAATGAAAAATTCCCACTAGTATATGAAAGCGACATAACGAGAGACTCTCTATCATGAAGATCTTGGTGCTACTTTGAAGCACAAGTGTGGTAAAAGGATAGTAACATTGTCCCTTCTCTCTTTTTCTCTCATTTTTTTATTTGGGCCTTCTCTTTTTTTATGGCCTCTTTTTTTCGTCCGGAGTCTCATCCCGACTTATGGGGGAATCATAGTCTCCATCATCCTTTCCACACTTGGGACAATGTTCTAAAAATGATGATCATCACACTTTTATTTTTCTTACAACTCAACAATTACAACTCGATACTTAGAACAAAATATGACTCTATATGAATGCCTCCGGCGGTGTACCGGGATATGCAATGAATCAAGAGTGACATGTATGAAAGAATTATGAATGGTGGCTTTGCCATAAATACGATGTCAACTGCATGATCATGCTAGCAATATGACAATGATGGAGCGTGTCATAATAAACGGAACGGTGGAAAGTTGCATGACAATATATCTCGGAATGGCTATGGAAATGCCATGATAGGTAGGTATGGTGACTGTTTTGAGGGAGGTATATGGTGGGTGTATGATAACGGAGAAAAGTGTGCGGTATTAGAGAGGCTAGCAATGGTGGAAGGATGGGAAAAAGTGCGTATAATCCATGGACTCAACATTAGTCATGACGAACTCATATACTTATTGCAAAAATCTAGAAGTTATCAAAGCAAAGTATTACACGCATGCTCCTAGGGGGATAGATTGGTAGGAAAAGACCATCGCTCGTCCCCGACCGCCACTCATAAGGAAGACAATCGATAAATAAATCATGCTCCGACTTCATCGCATAACGGTTCACCATACGTGCATGCTACGGGAATCGCAAACTTTAACACAAGTATTCTTTAAATTCACAATTACTCAACTAGCATGACTCTAATATTATCACCTCCATATCTCAAAATAATTATCATGCATCCAACTTTTCTTAGTATTCAACACACTCAAAAGAAAGTTTCACAAATCTTGAATACCAAGCATGTTATTATTAAGAAAATTACCATGCTATTAAGACTCTCAAAATAATCTAAGTGAAGCATTAGAGATCAATAGTTTCTTTAAAACAAATCCACCACCGTGCTCTAAAAGATCTAAGTGAAGCACATAGAGCAAAATTATAACGCTCAAAAGATATAAGTGAAGCACATAGAGTATTCTATCAAATTCCAATTCATGTATGGCTCTCTCAAAAGGTGTGTACAGAAAGGATGATTGTGGCACACTAACAAACAAAGACACAAATAATACAAGGCGCTCCAAGCAAAACACATATCATGTGGTGAATAAAAATATAGCTCCAAGTAAAGTTACCGATAGAAGTAGACGAAAGAGGGGATGCCTTCCGGGGCATCCCCAAGCTTTGGCTTTTAGATGTCCTTAGATTATCTTGGGGGTGCCCAAGCTTAGTCTCTTGCCACTCCTTGTTCCATAATCCATCAAATCCTTACCCAAAACTTGAAAACTTCACAACACAAAACTTAAGGTAGAAAACTCATGAGCTCCGTTAGCGAAAGAAAACAAAAGACCAGTTCAAGGTACTGTAATGAACTCATTCTTTATTTATATTGGTGTTAAACCTACTGTATTCCAACTTCTCTATGGATTATAAACTATTTTACTAGCCATAGATTCATCAAAATAAGCAAACAACACACGAAAAACAGAATCTGTCAAAAACAGAACAGTCTGTAGTAATCTGTAGCTAGCGCAAGATCTGGAACCCCAAAAATTCTAAAATAAATTTATGGACGTGAGGAATTTATCTATTAATCATCTGCAAAAAGAATTAACTAAATAGCACTTTCCAAATAGAAATGACATCAGTTCTCGTGAGCGCTAACGTTTCTGTTTTTTACAGCAAGTTCAACAAGACTTTCCCCAAGTCTTCCCAACGGTTCTACTTGGCACAAACACTAATTAAACAAAAAAAAAACCAAAACAGATGCTAGATAATTTATTTATTAAATAACAACAAGGATAAATGTTGGGTTGACTCCCAACAAGCACTTTTCTTTAAAGCCTTATAGCTAGGCATATTATTTCAATGAAGCTCACATGAAAGACAAGAATTGAAACACAAAGAGAGCATCATAAAACACGTGACAAACACATTTAAGTCTAACATACTTCCTATGCATATGCATCTTATAGGCAAACAGATTATCAAGGCAAGCAAAAACTAGCATATGCAAGGAAGCGGAATGAAACAATCTCAACATAACGAGAGGTAATTTAGTAACATGAAAATTTCTACCACCATATTTTCCTCTCTCATAATAATTATATGTAGGATCATAAGCAAATTCAACAAAATAGCTATCACATAAAATAGTTTCAACACGATCCATATGCATGCAAAGTTGACACTCTTCCAAAATAGTGGGATTAACATTAACTAAAGTCATGACCTTTCCAAACCCACTTTTATCAATATTATTGCAAAAATTATAATAAATCTTATATTCATCATGGGGTGTAAATAAATTTTTAAGATCAAAAGAATAATCACCCCAATCATGATCATTGCAACAAGTAGAGGACATAGCAAAACTAGCATCCCCAAGCTTAGGGTTTTGCATATTATTAGCACAATTGACATTAATAGAATTCATAATAGAATCATTGCAATCATGCTTTCTATTCAAAGATCTATTGTGAATCGCTTCATAAGGTAATTCATCACACTTTTCAGATTCATGAATTTCAAGCAAAACTTCATAAAGATAATATAGTGCACAAAACTCACTAGCAATTGGTTTATCATAATTGGACCTCTTAAAAAGGTTAGCAAGTGGATGAGGATCCATATATCTTAGGTTCTTTGTTTAGTAATAAATAAACAACTGTTCTAACCATATGAGCAAACAAAAACAAGCGGGCAAAAAGAGGCAAATAGAGAAAGAGAGGGAGGATAGAGAGAGGGCGAATAAAACGGCAAGGGTGAAGTGGGGAAGAGGAAAACGAGAGGCAAATGGCAAATAATGTAATGCGGGAGATAGGGATTGTGATGGGTACTTGGTATGTTGACTTTTGCGCAGACTCCCCGGCAATGGCGCCAGAAATTCTTCTTGCCACCTCTTGAGCTTGCGTTGGATTTCCCCAAAGAGGAAAGGATGATGCAGCAGAGTAGCGTAAGTATTTCCCTCAGTTTTTGAGAACCAAGGTATCAATCCAGTAGGAGGCCACGCTCAAGTCCCTCGTACCTGCACAAAACGATAGCTACTCGCAACCAACGCGATTAGGGGTTGTCAATCCCTTCACGGTCACTTACGAGAGTGAGATCTGATAGATATAATATTTTTGGTATAGAGATGCAAAGTAAAAGGCAAAGTAAAAAAGAAAAGCAAGATTAAAGTGATGGAGATTGATATGATGAGAAGAGACCCGGGGGCCATAGGTTTCACTAGTAGCTTCTCTCAAGAGCATAAGTATTCTACGGTGGGTGAACAAATTACTGTTGAGCAATTGACAGAATTGAGCATAGTTATGAGAATATCTAGGCATGATCATGTATATAGGCATCACGTCCGTGACAAGTAGACCGAAACGATTCTGCATCTACTACTATTACTCCACTCATAGACCGCTATCTAGCATGCATCTAGAGTATTAAGTTAAAAACAGAGTAACGCTTTAAGCAAGATGACATGATGTAGAGAGATAAATTCATGCAATATGAAATAAACCCCATCTTGTTATCCTCGATGGCAACGATGCAATACGTGCCTTGCTGCCCCTTCTGTCACTGGGAAAGGACACCGCAAGATCGAACCCAAAGCTAAGCACTTCTCCCATGGCAAGAAAAACCAATCTAGTAGGCCAAACCAAACTGATAATTCGAAGAGACATGCAAAGATAACCAATCATACATAAAAGAATTTAGAGAAGATTCAAATATTATTCATAGATAGACTTGATCATAAACCCACAATTCATCGGTCTCAACAAACACACCGCAAAAAGAAGATTACATCGAATAGATCTCCACGAGAGAGGGGGAGACCTTTGTATTGAGATCCAAAAAGAGAGAAGAAGCCATCTAGCTACTAACTATGGACCCGAAGGTCTGAGGTAAACTACTCACACTTCATCGGAGGGGCCATGATGATGTAGAAGCCCTCCGTGATGACGGCCCTCTCCGGCGGAGCTCCGGAACAGGCCCTAAGATGGGATCTCGTGGATACAGAAAGTTGCAGCGGTGGAATTAGGTTTTTGGCTCCGTGTCTGTTTGTTTGGGGGTACGTAAGTATATATAGGAGGAAGAAGTACGTCGGTGGAGCTCCGAGGGGCCCACGAGGTAGGGGGGCGCGCCCTAAGAGGGGGGGCGCCCCCCACCCTCGTGACCGCCTCTCTGATGCCTTGGCGTAGGGTCCAAGTCTCCTGGATCACGTTCGGTGAGAAAATCACGTTCCCGAAGGTTTCATTCCGTTTGGACTCCGTTTGATATTCCGTTTCTTCGAAACACTAAAATAGGCAAAAAATAGCAAGTCTGGGCTGGGCCTCCGGTTAATAGGTTAGTCCCAAAAATAATATAAAAGTGGAAAATAAAGCCCAATATAGTCCAAAACAGTAGGTAATATAGCATGGAGCAATCAAAAATTATAGATACGTTGGAGACATATCAGCCTCCTATGTTCCGCTTTGTTCGGCTAGGTGTGCAACGGGAGAACCACTGCGATTGTGCTTCCAGCTCGCATGGTTACACACCTCAGTGGAGAAAGCCGAAAACTGACTGTCACAATAAGCATAAACTGGTTAGCGATCCGATGACTATGTTAAATGACAGCCATTCATAACATTGGCCGAAGTGTTTACGGCTTGACCTCGAATGTCGCCGAACACTAACCGGGGGCTCGTAGCTAGCTTCCCCGAAACTCCTATGACTAAGTGAAAGTTATAAAGCCCGCATATCTAATTGCCTCGTTTCTGCTAACACAACCGCCTTCGGGCACCGAGACGTCGACTAAGGGTTGTCTTGTTATTGCGAAAACACCCTGCGTAGTATCTACAAAGGGGTAGAGGCCGAGGATGGGCCACTTTCAACTGATAAACGGTCGCAACGGAGTCAAAATAAACATAGAATTTGGCAACTTTCCCCGAACTAACTCCTCAATATTTTTCTCCTGCATTGATCGAAGGTGAGGTTTCATGATCAAGGTTGGCATGACAACCCAAAGAAAGGAACCGATAGCGGGACTATTTTCTTTGGAAGATGTTTCTCACATTAAACAGTAATACAACATATCTCTCTGCGTACCTTTGATTATAAAACCGTATGGCCGGATTGCCTTGTTTGTCGTAAATCTTTGCCCTTGTAAAGGCTTTACAAAGTAGGACAAACACTCCTTGGCTACTGCCCAAGGAGGTGGAGGCCGATGGTCGGTCAACAAAGTTTTGTACAATGCGGATCCAAGCATTGATGATGTAAAGTATTTGGATACATAGAATCATTACACATAATTTGTGATTTTCCTTTGGATATCGATCCTTAATTCGGCCACCCATGCCCACATTAAGGCTCGGGGGCTACTGGGCTTCGTGCTTGTTATTTACAAACATTAAAGGGGTACATCGATCCCCCGATCTGGTGTTGCCACCCGACCAGTGGCTCGGGGGCTACTCCATTGACAATCCAATGCAGAAAATTTAAAGTGCAATATAGTTTTCGAGGAGATTATTATCCTCAGGTTGGTCGGCCGCACCCAACCTGAGTCTCGAGCACTTTGCACACCGTGTTTCTATTCCTAAATATGCTGTCGAGCTGGGAATTGATCCTCAGGCTGATTTTATGAATCGACCTGAGTCTCAGGGGCTACTAGGGTCAGCGGTTTGATTTTTTCCTTCAGGTGCATCCCGGATATTTGGCCAACGCGCACCTTGAGGGCTACTGGCTATACATCCCAGCAGAGATTACATTGCACAATTCGAATTAAATTCATAAAAATCAGCCCATGGACGAGGTGGTGTACTACCTCGGACACAGTCCGGCGTTGGTGCTCGACTACAATAGACACCCCGGGAGCAGTCCGGCATAAAGCTCGGACGCCAGTGGTTGGCTCCGTAGAGGGCATTTTTGGCATTAAGCTCGGCTAAAATCCTTCGACTTTTTTGATCCAAGGTGATCTATGACACCTCGGATTTAGTCCGGCGTTGGAGCTCGGATACTCTCCGGCGTTGGAGTTTGGATTCAGTCCGGCGTTGGAGCTCGGATACAGTCCGGCGTTGGTGCTCGGCTGTAAAAGATACCTCAAATGCAGTCCGATGTTGGATCTGGATGCAAGAGGACACCGCCGCACGGGGGCAACTTCAAACCCGAGGTGGGCGTGAAAATAACAAGGCATTGATAAAGGTCAGAAACTTAAAGGGGCTCCTCGGATCCCCGACGTGTAAACTCTTCGGATGCACTTTGGCGATCCTCAAGATCAAAGATGGGAAGATTTGTTGAACCAATTTTCAAGACCGACGACCGAAGATGAAGAACTGTTCGGAAGAATCGAGGAGCATCCCCAACTTGAAGACCGGTTTAGGGGGCTACTGACAGTATCCTGGACTAGGGGGTACTCACCATGTCGTCTCCCGATCAGTTAGATTGGGCCGAGGACCCCATGGCCGCATACTCGTGGGCCAATTCGGACAACCCCTGCCGCATACAAGGAAGACTCCACAAGACTTGGTGCCCAAGACAAGGACTCTCCTAAACCCTAGGCCTCCGGTGTCTTATATAAACCGAGGCCAGGCTAGTCAGTAGACAATCTCATATTCATTACTACAATCACGTGGTAGATACATGTACTCTGTACTACATCCATATGAATACAATCAAAAGCAGCATGTAGGGTATTATCTTATCAAGAGAGCCCGAAGCTGGGTAAAACCCCGTGTCCATGTTAACATCGCTCCAAGACGCCTAGTTTAGGACCCCTACTACGAGATATGCCGGATATTGAACCGACAGAAGGTTTCAGTTATTTTCTTCAGGGATCGTCTATTGAAGTAAACAACTTGGTGCTCATAACCTTCAAAGAGCATGATGGGAGGCTTGTTGTTATCTTCAGCCTTTTGCCGCAGTGATGTTAGTTATAGGCTGTGAAGTATAACCGATGTTATTTAAATATATATGGTAGAATATAATGTTATTTAGATATATAAAACTGATATGAACCCATGTGTTCATTGTTATTCTATGGATGTAGAAGAGGCAGGGTTGTGCATCTGTGTTTTAAATGTTTTTTAGGATAGGTCAGTCTATGAGAAGCATGGTTATACATAAATTAGAGGCATGGGTGTGCCTTTGTGTTCCCTATGTTTTCCCTAGCATGGACACTCATAGATGCACAGCCATGCAGCTAGTGGAGGCACGGCTATACATAAACTAGAAGCATGGGTGTGCTTGTTTGTTTCAAATGTTTCCATTTGGTACATATACTCTGAGAAGTAGGGTCATGAAGATACTAGAGGCACGATTATTCATAATGTAGAGCCACGACCATGCTTTTGTGTTCGAAATGTATACATCGGTAAATGTTTTTGTTTAGTGTTGGTGCTTGTCCCTTGCGTCCGTGTAGCCGAGTCTCGATGTTACCATGATGCACACGCGTTGCCAAATGTAATCGTATGCGATGCATCAACATATATATCACACACACCACCTTTCGGCACACGTGTGGGATTGGTGATCAAACGTTTGTAATGTCGCAGTGAAATCAAACGGTGTTTCGTAATGAACCGTTTGGGAAACAATATCTAAGGCACACGGGTCAACTTATGAACTGGGTGCGATATGTGCCCCATCGCACACGATTTTCCTGCGGAACTCGTCTGCCATGCATGACACTATTACACACGTTTGGCGAACAATTACCGTGTGTGATAATGTGCTATCACAAATGGTTCAAGAGTCCCTTTGCACACATACAAGTGTTGCAGATTATTTATGATTTGTTCTGTATCACCGACAGTTGTGGTATGAGTGACGTGTGCTTTCCGCTTGGGATCCCACACGTCTCCTGAAAAATTTATGAGTGAGATTGTATTTTACATTGGTCACAGTTTACTATAAGCTCTTGTGTGCGATAATGTGGTATCACAAATGGTTTGGGAGACCCTATGCACATGTAGAAGTGCTGCAAATCGTCTGTGATCTGGTGTGTATCACCGATGGTTATGCTACGATTGACATATGCTTTCCGATGCGGATCACACACACTCATTTAGTTGAACTGTGCGCGCATCAATGGCCAGGTTAAAGCAAAAATATCCCATTTCAATCGGCATGCAAAAAGAAAATTCGCCATAATATGCAATTGAACAAATAGTGTCCTCAGGAAGAACATTCACCAGATTTTGCAACAACTGCAATTGAACAAATGGTAGCTAAATTCCAATGATTTGTCGACATATATATGCATTACATAATTAATCATAATGTATGAAATACTAGGACCTCATTGATAACCCACAAGTATAGGGGATCAATTGTAGCCATTCTCGATAAGTAAGAGTGTCGAACCCAACGAGGAGCTAAAGGTAGAACAAATATTTCCTTGATAACCCACAAGTATAGGGGATCGCAACATTTTTCGAGGGTAGAGTATTCAACCAAAATTTATTGATTCGACACAAGGGGAGCCAAGGAATATTCACGAGTATTAGCAGTTGAGTTGTGAATTTAACCATGCCTGAAAGACTTAATATCCGCAGCAAAGTTTTTAGTAACAAAGGATTATGGAATTAACGGTAACAGTGATAATAGTAGCAGTAGTCGTTTTGTAGTGATTGTAATAGTAGCAACAGCAAAATTAACTTAGCAAAGATCAATATGTGAAAATCTCATAGGCATTGGATCAACGATGGATAGTTGTATTGGATAATATTTATCATGTAGCGGCCATAACCTAGGGCGACACAGAACTAGCCCCAATTCATCAATGTAATGTAGGCATGTATTTCGTATACAGTCATACATGCTTATGAAAAAGAACTTGCATGACATCTTTTGTCCTACCCTCCCGTGGCAGCGGGGTCCATAAGGAAAGTAAGGGATATTAAGGCCTCCTTTTAATAGAGAACCGGAACAGAACATTAGCACTTAGTGAATACATGAAGTCCTCAAACTACGGTAATCACTGGAAAGAATCTCAATTATTGTCACCTTGGGGTATGCGGATCATAACTCATAATAGGTGTCTACAACTTACCAGATAGGATCAAGAACACACATATATTCATGAAAACATAATAGGTTCAAATATGAAATCATGGTACTCGGGCCCTAGTGATAAGCGTTAAGCATAGCAAAGTCATGGCAACATCAATCTCAGAACATAGTGGATACTAGGGATCAAACCCTAACAAAACTAACTCGATTGCATGATAAATCTCATCCAACCCATCATCGTCCAGCAAGCCTACGAAGGAATTACTCACTACCGGTGGTGAGCATCATGGAATTGGGGATGGAGGAAGGTTGGTGATGATGATGGCGACGGTTTCCACCCTTCAGAGCCCCGAACGGACTGTAGATCAGCCCTCGCAATGAAGAACATGAGGTGGCGGCGGCTCCGTATCATGAAATGCGATGAATCCTTTTCTCTGATTTTCTCTCCGTGAATAGGTATATATGGAGTTGGAATTAGGGTTGCCGGAGCTCCAGGGGCCCCACAAGCCTGGGGGCGCACCCTGGGGGTAGGCGCGCCCCCTGGGCTTGTGACCCATGGGTAGTGTTGGAGAACGCAGTAATTTCAAAAAAATTCCTACGCACACGCAAGATCATGGTGATGCATAGCAACGAGAGGGGAGAGTATTGTCTACGTACCCTCGTAGACCGTAAGCGGAAGCGTTATGACAACGCGGTTGATGTAGTCGTACGTCTTCACGATCGACCGATCTAGTATTGAAGATACGACACCTCCACGATCTGCACACGTTCGGCTCGGTGACGTCCCGCGAACTCACGATCCAGTAGAGCTTCGAGGGAGAGCTTCGTCAGTACGACAACATGATGACGGTGATGATGTTGCTACCGGAACAGGGCTTCGCCTAAGCACCGCTACGATATTACCGAGGTGGATTATGGTGGAGGGGGGCACCGCACACGGCTAAAGATCAATGATCAACTTGTGTGTCCATGGGGTGCCCCCTCCCCCGTATATAAAGGAGTGGAGGAGGGGGAAGGCCGACCCTCCTATGGAGCGCCCCATGGGGAGTCCTAATCCCACCGGGAGTAGGATTCTTCCCCTTTCCATGTTGTAGGAGAAAAGAGGGAGAAGGAAAGGGGGCGCCCCCCTTCCTAGTCCAATTCGGACCAGAGGGGGAGGGGGCGCACAACCTGCCTTGGCAGCCCCTCCTCTCTTTCCACTAAGCCCCATTAAACTCCCTAGGGGGTTCCGGTAACCCCCGGTACTCCAGTATATGCCCGAACTTCACTCGGAACCCTTCCGATGTCCAAACATAGTCGTCCAATATATCGATCTTTATGTCTCGGCCATTTCGAGACTCCTCGTCATGTCTGTGATCAAATCCGGGACTCCGAACTACCTTCGGTACATCAAAACACATAAACTCATAATACCGATCGTCACCGAACGTTAAGCTTGTGGACCCTACGGGTTTGAGGACTATGTAGACATGACCGAGACATGTCTCCGGTCAATAACCAATAGTGGAACATGGATGCTCATATTGGTTCCTACATATTCTACGAAGATCTTTATCGGTCAAACCGCATAACGATATATGTTGTTCCCTTTGTCATCGGTATTTACTTGCCCGAGATTCGATCGTCGGTATCTCAATACCTAGTTCAACATCGTTACCGGCAAGTCTCTTTACTCGTTCCGTAGTGCTACATCCCGTAACTAACTCATTAGCTACATTGCTTGCAAGGCTTATAGTGATGTACATTACCGAGAGGGCCTAGAGATACCTCTCCGACAATCGGAGTGACAAATCCTAATCTTGATCCATGCCAACTCAATAAACACCATCGGAGACACCTGTAGAGCACCTTTATAATCACCCGGTTACGTTGTGACATTTGGTAGCACACAAAGTGTTCCTCCGGTATTCGGGAGTTGCATGATCTTATAGTCATAGGAACATGTATAGTTATGGAGAAAGCAATAACAACAAACTAATCGATCATCGTGCTAAGATAACGGATGGGTCAAGTCAATCACATCATTCTCTAATGATGTGATCCCGTTAATCAAATGACAACTCATGTTTATGGTTAGGAAACATAACCATCATTGATTCAACGAGCTAGTCAAGTAGAGGTAAACTAGTGACACTCTGTTTGTTTATGTATTCACACATGTACTAAGTTTCCGGTTAATACAATTCTAGCATGAATAATAAACATTTGTCATGATATAAGGAAATATAGATAACAACTTTATTATTGCCACTAGGGCATATTTCCTTCAGTCTCCCACTTGCACTAGAGTCAATAATCTAGATTACATTGTATTGATTCTAACACCCATGTAGTCTTGGTGTTGATCATGTTTTGCCCGTGAGAGAGGCTTAGTCAACGGGTCTGCAACATTCAAATTCGTATGTATCTTGCAAATCTCTATGTCTCCCTCCTTGACTTGATCGCAGATGGAATTGAAGCGTCTCTTGATGTGCTTGGTTCTCTTGTGAAATCTGGATTCGTTTGCCAAGGCAATTGCACCAGTATTGTCACAAAATATTTTCATTGGACCCGATGCACTAGGTATGACACCTAGATCGGATATGAACTCCTTCATCCAGACTCCTTCATTTGCTGCTTCTGAAGTAGCTATGTATTCCGCTTCACACGTAGATCTCGCCACGACACTCTGCTTGGAACTGCACCAACTGACAGCTCCACCATTCAATAAAAACACGTATCCGGTTTGTGACTTAGAGTCATCCGGGTTAGTGTCAAAGCTTGCATCGATGTAACCGTTTACGACGAGCTCTTTGTCACCTCCATGTATGAGAAACATATCCTTAGTCCTTTTCAGGTATTTCAGGATGTTCTTCACCGCTGTCCAGTGATCCACTCCTGGATTACTTTGGTACCTCCTTGTTAAACTTATAGCAAGGCACACATCAGGTCTGGTACATAGCATTGCATACATGATAGAGCCTATGGCTGAAGCATAGGTGAAAGTGCGTTATATCGACTAGAGGGGGTGAATAGGCGTTTTTCATGAATTCTTCAATGAGGAATTTCAGGGTGAGGAAATTCCTGAGTGAAGAACTACTTGGAGCGAAATAAGTACTCATAAGTAAACATAACAGTGCATGAGCATGGTCTTCATGATGAAGTGAAAACAAGCACAGAGTACAGAAAGCATAAACACAGGATAACACAGGACGAAGACAAACAGACTGAAGAAATTGAACTAAGGAAATTGAGAAAGTCTTCAGTCAAAGTCTTCAAACAGATATGAACAAGCACACAACACAGAAATGATGAAATTAAATGGTTGAGGAAATAGAACCAGGTAGCTTGGTGAAGACAATGATTTGGTACACCAGTTCCAACTGCTGTGACAGTTGTACGTCTGGTTAGGGCGGCTAGGTATTTAAACCTGAGGACACACAGTCCCGGACAACCAGTCCTGAACACGCAGCTCAGGACACTCAGTCCTCACTATATTCCCCTTGAGCTAAGGTCACACAGACCTCGCCCAATCACTCGTGGTAAGTCTTCAGGTGACTTCCGAACCTTCACAAACTCGGTCACTCGGCGATCCACAATTTCCTCTTGGATGCTATAAACCATGACGCCTAACCGTCTGGAAGATGCACAGTATTTAAAGGTAACAAGCGTCGGATCCACGCAGGATCAATCTCTTCAGTGATGCTCAATCACTTTGGGTTTGTAGGTGTTGGGTTTGGCTTTTCCTCACTTGATGATTTTCACTCAAAGTCCTCGGAGGATGGGATGCTCTCAAATGACAAGTGTCAGTTTCTCTCGGAGCAGCTAACCAGCTAGTGGTTGTAGGGGGCGGCTATTTATAGCCTAGGGAGTAGCCCGACATGATAAGACATAAATGGCCTTCAATTATATGACTGTTAGGTGGATAAAATATTTTGGGACAGCTGGCGCATAGCACAGCAATGGTCGGAAATTTGAGTATCAAATTCCTCAGGGCTATCATGTTCCTCACTATGTAGGCAATCCGCACTGGCGAATTCCTAACTCCTCAATCAGGAAAAATTCCTCAGAGACCAGAAGAACTTCGTCTCTGTCACTGAAGAATATGACTGAATTGTGTGAGATTTCCAATGGCTTCACTCGAAGGGATTGGTAGGTGTAGGATTTTGAGTTGAGCATCACATGGCAATTTTTCCTTAGTATTTCCTCGACCTCCTTTAACAGTACGGTGTTTCCTATGACTCAAGAAAGGGAAAATGGAACTACGAAAACTAAAGTCTTCACGCTCCATGTTCCTCGAATGAATACCAAGTCTTCAAGGTCACACCAATTTCTTCACTTTCAAAGTCTTCAAAGATCCAAAGTCTTCAATCGAAGAACTTCATTTTTAGGGGTCGACTTTCTCTGTAAATATCAAACTCCTCATAGTCTTATAGACCTGTGTACACTCATAAACACATTAGTCCCTTAACCTATAAGTCTTCAATACACCAAAATCACTAAGGGGCACTAGATGCACTTACAATAGGTAACACCTTTCATTTTCTCTCTATCTTCTGCAGTGGTCGGGCATTGAGTCTGACTCAACTTTACACCTTGTAATACAGCCAAGGACCCTTTCTTTGCCTGGTCCATTTTTAACTTCTTCAAAACTTTATCAAGGTATGTGCTTTGTGAAAGTCCAATCAAGCGTCTTGATCTATCTCTATAGATCTTGATGCCCAATATATAAGCAGCTTCACCGAGGTCTTTCATTGAAAAATTCTTATTCAAGTATCCTTTTATGCTATTCAGAAATTCAGTATCATTTCCGATCAACAATATGTCATCTACATATAATATCAAAAATGCTACGGAGCTCCCACTCACTTTCTTGTAAATACAGGCTTCTCCAAAAGTCTGTACAAAACCATATGCTTTGATCACACTATCAAAGCGTATATTCCAACTCCGAGAGGCTTGCACCAGTCCATAAATGGATCGTTGGATCTTGCACACTTTGTTAGCACCTTTTGGATCGACATAACCTTCTGGTTGCATCATATACAACTCTTCTTTAAGGTATCCATTAAGGATTGCAGTTTTGGCATCCATTTGCCAAATTTGATAATCATAAAATGCGGCAATTGCTAACATGATTCGGACGGACTTAAGCATTGCTATGGGTGAGAAGGTCTCATCGTAGTCAACTCCTTGAACTTGTCAAAAACCTTTTGCAACAAGTTGAGCTTTGTAGACAGTAACATTACCGTCAGCGTCAGTCTTCTTCTTGAAGATCCATTTATTCTCTATGGCCTGCTGATCATCGGGCAAGTCAACCAAAGTCCATACTTTGTTCTCATACATGGATCCCATCTCAGATTTCATGGCCTCAAGCCATTTTGCGGAATCTGGGCTCATCATCGCTTCCTCATAGTTTGTAGGTTCGTCATGGTCAAGTAACATGCCTTCCAGAACAAGATTACCGTACCACTCTGGTGCGGATCTTACTCTGGTTAACCTACGAGGTTCGGTAGTAACTTGATTAGAAGTTTCATGATCATCATCATTAGCTTCCTCACTTACTGGTGTAGGGATCATTGGAACTGATTTCAGTGATGAACTACTTTCCAGTAAGGGAGAAGGTACAATTACCTCGTCAAGTTCTACTTTCCTCCCACTCACTTCTTTCGAGAGAAACTCCTTCTCCAGAAAGGATCCATTCTTAGCAACGAATATCTTGCCTTCGGATCTATGATAGAAGGTGTACCCAACAGTCTCTTTTGGGTATCCTATGAAGACACATTTCTCCGATTTGGGTTCGAGCTTACCAGGTTGAAGCTTTTTTCACATAAGCATTGCAGCCCCAAACTTTAAGAAACAACAACTTGGGTTTCTTGCCAAACCACAGTTCATAAGGTGTTGTCTCGACGGATTTAGATGGTGCCCTATTTAACGTGAATGCAGCCGTCTCTAAAGCATAACCCCAAAACGATAGCGGTAAATCAGTGAGAGACATCATAGATTGCACCATATCTAATAAAGTGTGGTTACGACATTCGGACACACCATTACGTTGTGGTGTTCTAGGTGGCGTGAGTTGTGAAACTATTCCACATTGTTTCAAATGAAGTCCAAACTCATAACTCAAATACTCACCTCCGTGATCAAATCATAGAAACTTGATTTTCTTGTTACGATGATTTTCCACTTCACTCTGAAATTCTTTGAACTTTTCAAATGTTTCAGACTTATGTTTCATCAAGTAGATATACCCATATCTACTCAAATCATCTGTGAAGGTGAGAAAATAACGATATCCACCACGAGCTTCAATGTTCATTGGACCACATACATCAGTATGTATGATTTCCAATAACTATGTTGCTCGCTCCATTGTTCCGGAGAACGGAGTTTTAGTCATCTTGCCTGAGGGAGTCCTGGATTAGGGGGTCTCCGGACAGCCGGACTATCTCCATTGGCCGGACTATTAGACTATGAAGATACAAGATTGAAGACTTTGTCTCGTGTCCGGATGGGACTCTACTTGGCATGGAAGGCAAGCTAGGCAGTACGGATATGGATATCTCCTCCTTTGTAACCGACCTTGTGTAACCCTAACCCTCTCTGGTGTCTATATAAACCGAAGGGTTCTAGTCCGTAGGACAACAACCATAACATACAATCATACCATAGGCTAGCTTCTAGGGTTTAGCCTCTCTGATCTCGTGGTAGATCTACTCTTGTACTACCCATATCATCAATATTAATCAAGCAGGACGTAGGGTTTTACCTCCATCAAGAGGGCCCGAACCTGGGTAAAACATCATGTCCCCTGCCTCCTGTTACCATCTGGCCTAGACGCACAGTTCGGGATGCCGGTTTTGACACCGACATTGGTGCTTTCATTGAGAGTTCCGCTGTGCCGTCGCCACCAGGAAGGATGTCTCATCCCGTCTTTAAAGATGGCACTATTGCTGAGGGAGCTTTGGCTATCGGCCAAACTCTCCGGCTAGGTGGTTTTCTTATGACCGCCTGTACGGCGCTGCGCCGACGATGACTTCTCGGGTCATCGAAAGCAATCTTCACGTCAACTCGGAACTCGCCGAGCAGTTAGATCCAATGGAGCTCTCTTCCCTGAATGAGCTCTTGGATCGCATCGCCGCCCTGGGAGTCGCTACAGACTATGATCAGATTGAGCCTAAACCCGATCTGAGAGAGATTAACTCTCCCCAGGTCACCCATCATGTTGCAGTGGTGGAGGAACAATGCGGCAACCCTTCATCTATCTTAAGGACTAGCTATGTCCGGATTCCTGATCCCTCCAAGCCGGATACCCGCGGAGGGGAGGACGTCACTCAAGGCCTGAACCTAGAATCAGGCAGCGGGCTAGATTTATCGGAAAACATCCAAGAATCCAAACTTTCGAGTTCGGAAACTCCTTGGCCCCCGAGTCTCAGATCGGGTGAGGATTCGGATTCAATTCCACCCACCCACCCAAACATATGCGATCTATCCCAAATTAGGCAAGAGCCCGAAGAAACAGTACACCATTACTGGGCCAGATTCCTCCTAGTCTTGAACAGGATAAAGGACTGCCGCAAGGAAGATGCAATTTCATTCTTCTGCAATAATTGCACGGACAAGGGAATCCTCAGTGCCATAAGTCGCCGCGAAATTACACGCTTTGCCGACTTGGTGTCCGTAGTACGAAAGTACTGTGCAATGGAAAGCGCCTGGAAAACCGAAATAAAATTTTGGGATAATCCGGCCCTGAATACAAACCCAGTCCAAAATAAAAGGGTGCATTATCACAATACACCTGGGTTAACTACCAAAAAGCAAAAGCCCTCTACGGGGCAAGGAACCGTACTGGAGGGATGGCTCAACGGACCCTGCAAAATTCATAGTACAGCGGATGCAATACCAACGCACAACCTTAGAGCATGTTGGATACTCCGGCAGGTGGCCAAAAGTGGTGAGGATCTACTCCTCCCAAAAACCACAGAGCACCATCCTGTGGGCAACAATACGGTGTTAACGGTCTTTGAGACCTTCGCGTCAAATAATAGACGCAAGCGAACACTCCGCAGCATGGCCGAAATCTGCCACATAGCAGAAATAAATCCTTGGAGTGACACGGCTATTACCTTCAATGCCAGTGACGAACCCAAATTCCGAACAGCCCGAGCACCAGCCGCACTGGTCCTCAGTCCAATCTTGGATGGCTTTCGACTCACCAAGGTACTCATGGACGGCGGCAGCGGATTAAACCTCATCTATGAGGAAACTCTTCAAAAGATGGAAATAGACTGGAGCCGCATTGAGCAAAGTAGCACAACCTTTAGAGGAATCATCCCCAGTCGGGAAGCACGCTGTGCTGGGAAAATCACACTAGATGTGGTATTCGGCACGCCGGATAATTACAGGTCCGAAGAAATTACATTCCAATTGGCCCTGTTCAGTAGCGGATTCCATGCTCTACTAGGGCGGGAGGCGTTTACAATCTTCCAAGCCATACCCCATTACGGGTACATGAAGCTCAAAATGCCCAGGCCCAACGGAATCATCACTCTTGCTAGTGATCCAGACATAGCACTCCGCGCCGAAAATAAGACAGCCGCACTGGCCCTCGAGGCACTATCCGAAGCCCTAGCGGCCGAGGAACTAACTGCGCTGCGCTCCACGGTGAACAAGGACGATGTGATACTCGATAAAAGATCCAAGTCCACCTCCTTTAAACTGGCGGACGAAATAGTGAAATTCCAAGTCCATCCAACGGACCCTACAAAAACAACTTCCATCGGGGCACAATTAAACCCTGATGTCGACGCCGCACTGCTTCCTACGCGAGAACTAGGACATTTTTGCCTGGCACCCTTCAGACATGCCAGGAATCCCACTCAGGCTGGCTGAGCACAGCCTAAATATCCTAAAAGGATTCAAGCCAGTCAAGCAGGCTCTTCGACATTTCTCCGAGCCTAAGAGACAAGCCATGGGAGAGGAACTAGCCAAGCCATTGGAGGCCGGATTCATCAGAGACATAAAACATCCGGACTGGCTAGCAAACCTAGTGATGGTACCAAAGAAGGACAAATCCTGGCGCTTGTGCGTCGATTTTAAGGACCTTAACAAGGCCTGCCCAAAGGATCCCTTCCCCCTCCCCCGCATCGATCAAATCATCGATGCTACCGCAGGACACGATTCATTGTGTTTCCTCGACGCATACTTCGGCTACCATCAAATTAAAATGGCAGAGCCAGACCGAGCCGCAACGGCATTCATCACACCATACGGCCCATTCTTCTTCAACACAATGCCCTTCGGGCTCAAAAACGCCAGCGCAACATATCAGCGCATGATTCAGACATGTCTGGCAAACCAGATCGGCAAAACAGTGGAGGCATACGTGGATGACGTGGTCATTAAAACCAAGCATGTCGAAACTCTAGTAGACGACTTGAGGCTCACATTAGACAACCTCCGAACATATGACATCAAGCTCAATCCGGAAAAATGCGTTTTCGGCGTACCAGCCGGAAAGCTCATGGGATTCATTATCTCCAGTAGAGGTATTGAAGCTAATCCGGCCAAAATCCGAGCGTTGTCACAGTTGGCTACCCCAACAGACCTCAAACAAATACAAAAATTGACTGGATGCGTGGTGGCTCTAAGCCGCTTTATCTCCTGCTTGGGAGAAAAGGCATTACCCCTTTATCGCCTCCTCCGGCGCACCAAACACTTCGAGTGGACGGATGCCGCCTCGGCCGGACTCAACGAAATAAAAGCCATATTGGCAACAAACCCAATCCTGGCCGCGCCAAACATTGGCGAACCAATGCTATTATACATTGCAGCAACTCATCAAGTAGTAAGCGCAGTGCTCGTCGTCGAGCGAGAAGCGGACGGACACAAATTCCCCCTTCAAAAGCCGGTTTACTATGTGTCCACTGTCCTTACTCCATGCAAATCACGGTACCTGCATTATCAAAAGATAGCATACGCGGTATTTATGGCATCTCGGAAGCTGCGACACTACTTTCAAGAGTGTTCGATAACGGTAGCTTCGGAAGTACCACTTAACGATATTATAAACAACCGCGACGCGACAGGCTGGATTGCCAAATGGGCCATTGAGCTCCTCCCGTTCGACATAACTTACAAGCCACGATGAGCTATCAAGTCGCAAGTTTTGGCTGACTTCGTCACTGAGTGGACGGAAGCCGAACTCCCTAAAGAGTACAACACATATTCAAACTGGATCATGCACTTCGATGGCTCCAAAATGTTGGCTGGTCTGGGGGTTGGCGTCGTTTTGATGTCCCCAACAGGAGATACCGTTCAATACATACTACAGATAATGTATACGGACTCCAACAACGCAACCGAATATGAGGCCCTTCTACATGGTCTCCGGATGCCAGTATCCATGGGCTTTCAACGCCTAGAGGTGCACGGGGATTCGAACCTCGCGATATCCCAGATAAATGGAGACTTCGATGCCAAGGATCCGAAAATGGTAGCTTATCGCAATGCCGTCCTAAAAATGTCAGCTCGGTTCGAGGGGCTTGAATTTCACCATGTGGCTCGGGAAAACAATCAGGCGGCGGATATCCTCGCCCGCATCGGCGCAAAACGCGACACGGTCCCTCCCAACATATTTCTGGAATGGCTCTTCAAGCCATCCGTAGCATGGGAAGGGGACACCGGTAACAATAGTCCGGACCCGGCCAAAATACCCGATACCGAACTCTCTGACACAATCGGAGGCTCCGCCACCGAAATAACACAATCAGCCCACGAAATAATGGCCATTATTGCCCCGTGGACAGAACCATTCCTGGCCTACCTAACTAGATAGGAACTTCCGGAGGACCAAAATGAGGCACGCTGCATAGTGCAGTGATCCAAGGCCTACAGGGTCCATGAGGGAGAATTGTACAAAATAAGCGCTACCGGAGTCCTTCAAAGGTGCATCTCCGAAGAGGAAGGGCGGAACCTTTTGGCAGAAATTCACACCGGACTCGGTGGTCATCACACCGTAGCCCAGGCTCTTGTAAGCAAGGCCTTTCGTACAGGATTCTATTGGCCAACGGCCTGGGCAAATGCACAGGACTTGGTCCAACGTTGCGCCGGTTGCCAGCTCTTTGCAAATCAAAGCCACATGCCACCCACCGCCCTCCAAACAATCCCCATTACATGGCCCTTCGCGGTCTGGGGGCTTGACATGGTTGGGCCCCTTAAAGGGGGAACCCACAAGAAAAAAAATACTTATTGGTCATGGTGGATAAATTCACCAAATGGATAGAGGCTAAACCTGTTAAAACAGCCGAATCGGGACCGGTGATAGATTTCATATCCGGGGTTGTACACCATTACGGCGTCCCCCACAACATCATCACTAATAACGGCACAAACTTCACGGCTGACGAGGTAAAACTCTGGTGTAGCAAAATGGGCATCAAACTCGATTATGCTTCAGTCTATCACCCACAAACCAACGGTCAAGTCGAACGACCAAATGGTCTTATAATGAGCGGCATTAAACCCAGATTAGTGCGCTCCTTAACGGAGTCTGACACGCACTGGGTAGAGGAGCTCGACTCTGTACTCTGGGGGCTGCGGACCACGCCGAATCGCAGTACTGGATATACACCATTTTTATGTTGTACGGCGCAGAGGCAGTCCTGCCCTGTGACATAATTCATGACTCACCTCGAGTGCGCATGTATGAAGAAAGAGAAGCCGAGCTTGATCGGCAGGACAGTCTGGACACCTTGGAGGAAGAGCACGATGTAGCCAAAGCCCGTTCCGCATTTTACCAGCAACAGGCTCGCAGATACCAAAGCAGAGAAGTACGGGACAAAACTTATAACGTTAGCGAACTAGTTCTACGGTTGCCGGATAAGAAAAAGAACAAACTCAAGCCCAAATGGGAAGGTCCCTTCATTATCGACCAAGTTCTGACCGGTGGAGCGTACCGACCGCGGGATGCATCGACTAGTCGACTTGAGCCGAACCCATGGAACGCAGCAAGGCTCCAAAGATTCTACGCCTAGCACCGGACTTTATGTTAGTCCCCTCCCTTTGTCCATTTTCTGCATATGCATCATCTGTCTTGTTTCCCTTTCTTACTTTTATTTCTCTAGGCCTTCAAGGGTCACCTTGTGCCTCACTCATACATCATAGATGCGCTAGCCGCACTCCTCATACCAGGGGGCTTCTTTCACAGAAGCTTTAATTATTTCCCAGGGCCTCATGCCCAACACATGTGTTATACTTTCGCATGTACCTTTTTTCACCATTCTATGCATCGATATGACTTAAATTTTGGCCAAGCTCGGTTGCCTGGCTCTTGTATTTATGCCCTACGTTCCCATTAATTCGGCTAGGGCATAAGGGGAGCACCTCTGTGATTGTTACCGCCGGGTCAGCCGAACGTGTACCTCAGACTGGGTGAAGCCGAAAGCTAGCGTTCTTAAGGGAATATTCGGTCGGTGAACAAAAGATGACTTTTATTATTCATATCTGCCCCCAGATGATTTTTCTACGCTTCTTATCGCAGTCTGGACATGCACTTTAGGGCATGCTTACCCAGGGAAAGGAACCCTTAACGGAACTATTCTCCCTGGAAGATGTTTCTTACTACCCATGTAATATAACATAACTAGTTGGGCACTTATCTGATAAAGCACTAATGACCCCTACGCCTGGTCTCCACGCATGCCCCGGTTCTCACATAACCGAGAGGGTATTTGGATACACTCCGGACTGTCGGGTCCTGAGGTTGAAGCGAAAAGGTCCGCCACGACAAACGATCTATAATCTGGCTAGAAGGCATTATACATGTCACTTTAAAATTACATAGTCAATTTGACTGGTTGAATTCCTCTTCAATACTATCTAATAGGCTATCTAGTCTACACTTCTGTTGGGAATACTTTGCGGCCAATTCTACTTGGCCGTACACTAAGCTCACAGGGATCTCCTTCCCATCAGGCCCCACTGGCCCGACTTCGGCCATGTGGTTCGGGTCAGCCTTCGTGTACCGTGTCTTCACCATTGCCCAGGCTTCCCTGGCGCCCTGACGGCAGGCTAATATCTTCCATAATCGGAAGCGCCGCCGTGCTCCCTTCAGCTTTTCTGCAAGCTCTCCAAGGCCTACGGGTATGGAGATGGATGGCCACAAGGCCTGGGCGACGCCTTGCATCACCTGCCGAACTCGTTCGTGCAGCTGTGAGAGCTCGGGAAGAAGATCACCCGTTGAACCGGGCATCTCCTCGGTAGGACGACCTATTAGCATACCTACAGACATAACTCTGTCAGCCAGCTTCCTCACCAAACTCTTTTTCAAAGTTCGTTCAAGCACTTACTAAATATGCCGCGTCGAAGCCGCCGATTCTCCTTAACAGAGTCCGACAGTTGGGCCCGAACGTCGTTTAGTTCCACGCCCAGCTTGGTGTTGGCATCTAGGAGATCATTCTTCTCCTACCTCACCCTCGTAAGCACGCTCTCACCAGCCTTCAGCTGGCGTATGAGTTGTTGCTTATCCAGATTCACTCCAGCGTCATATGCAATTTTATCGTCAGATCTGCATATACGCCGCATTCTAATATAATACTTATCATTCGAAGGATATGTTACCAGAAGGGGTCTCTTTGGGCTCCCCCGCTGTGGCCAGTGCGTCCCGAAGTTGGGATTTGCACTCTTCCAGCTCCTGGGACAGTTGAGTATTCTTTTCTGTAAGAACCTGCATAACAAATGATCCTTAAATCAGTTATCCTAACTGTTTCAAGTCTCAAGGGCTACTGATATATATAATCATCAAATTTTCTCATCCGTATGTCTTTTACATACTGCTCCGTGGCTCTGGCTAGACCATTTTGAGCGGCACGGAGGTGCGCGTCTCCCGAATTGAAGGCATCCAATGCCTCTTGGGAGAAACAAGCGTCACAAAGAACAATCCAGCGACGCCTGTGGTTCATGGCACTTTCCACCTCGAAATGGGTGGCGGATAGTTTATCCGCATCCTCTGTCGGAGGAGCACCCGGCGCACGCCTTATATTCGTTCCCGCCTCCGAATCCGGCCTTGGAGCCTGGCTTGTGGAGGCGCGATTGGTAGCCTCTCCGGGTATAGTCCGGCGAGCGCTCTTTTTCCTGAAAAGAAGGCATGAGCGTTAATATGCCTCTAAGAATAATGTCTTGTAGTAAAGACGTCACGCCGTACCGCTGCACCGGTGTCTCAATCCGGACTGCGGATCTTTTCAGCCTGCCTGGCCTCGCGGCCCCTTGTTGGCTAGTTGCCACAGGCTCGGCCTTCTGCCCCGGGGACCTCCCCTGCAAAACATGACTGCTATACGGCAATCAAAAAAGCGCAAGGACAAATCCCTTTTTAAGTGCTGGGACTTCGGTCTTAGTCACCTGTGAGGCTGGAACTAGCCCAGGGTAATTGGCCATAATGGCTACCAAAGCATTATCATTACTCGATTGGTAAAATACCCCATCGATCTGCTCCACAGATATGTCCGGATCCTCCTGGGAGGTCGGATCAAGGGACCGTCCAGGGTCCTCGGGTTGTGGAGGAGGGCTGTTTATCTCCTTTACAGCCTGGCGCAGCTCCTGTGATGAAATCGCTAGAATGAATACTTATCTACGGGAATACGAAATGGCTGGGCGATAAAAAGTTTCCGCTTACCCAGCTCGGAGGGTTGTACATAGAAAAACCGCCCTGCGGGTTGACACGAAGGAATTCCTCCTCTTCTCCCTTGTACAAAGTGGATAAGATCTTTATTAGATCAGCAGCCGATCCCGGCCCTTTGCGGCCGTGGCGGGTGGCGCCATCCTCCCCGTTGAAATCCCACATGGGGTGGCCCCTATACTGAAGCGGCTGCACCCCTCGCATGATACATCTGGCCATGACCTCGATCATGGTCAATCCGGATCGAGCTAAAAAACTTATCCGGCTCATCAGGTAAAGAATGTCCCTGTCATCTTCCTCCAAGGGGCTCCGTGGATGCCAGCTCCGGCGCTTCTTCAAAGGGGCGTTGTCAAACTCAGGAAGCCCGATCCGAATAGTATCTGGGAGGGGGACGTCTTCTATATAAAACCATTCTGAAGGCCAGTCTTCGGACGTCTTCTTTGGGGTTCCGGACAGGTATCCGGTCCCGGCGACACGCCACACTTCGGCTCCGCCCACTTGATATATTGACCCCTTCTGAGAACGGGGCACAAGGCAGAACAACTTCTTCCACAGAGCGAAATGAGCTTCACAGCCCAAAAACAACTCGCAAAGGGCTACGAATCCCGCGATATGCAGCAGGGAGGCAGGCGTAAGATTGTGCAACTGGAGGCCGTAGAACTCCAGGAGCCCCTGGAGAAACGGATGAATTGGAAATCCGAGCCCTCTTACCAAATAAGGGACAAGGCAAACCCGCTCTCCCTTGGAGGGATTGGGAAGGCTCTCCGCTTGCTCTCCGCCATTATAGGTGGCAAGCCCGGCTCGAAACGGGACCAGGTACGTTGGGGGAAGAAATCCCTTAGACTGAAGCATCACTAATTTGCTGTGCGGGATGGAACATCTCTCCCAATCTCTAGGCTTGGAGATAGGGGTGCGAGAGGAGGAGCTGCGTCAACCGGCCATGATGGAATGGATCTCTGTCGGGTGCGCTCCGATGAAGGCTCGCCAAGGGAGGATGGTGTGATTTGGATCTGAATCCTCGTCTTTTTAAATAGGCGGCTCATTCACACAACTAGGAGGGTAAATGTGAAAACACCCTCGCTCTTCACATTCGCTTGACACGTGGAAAGTGGCCATTATTGGGCATAGAAGCCAAGGAGTACAAACCTTCACAAGAAACCGGACAATATTTCGAAAGGTACACAGAATATGGAGAGGAACCCGCCTTGCAATGCCGAAGACGATACCGCGCGCCGGACTCATCGTCATTGAAGCCTGGTTCGGGGGCTACTGAGGGAGTCCTGGATTAGGGGGTCTCCGGACAGCCGGACTATCTCCATTGGCCGGACTGTTAGACTATGAAGATACAAGATTGAAGACTTCGTCTCGTGTCCGGATGGGACTCTACTTGGCGTGGAAGGCAAGCTAGGCAGTACGGATATGGATATCTCCTCCTTTGTAATCGACCTTGTGTAACCCTAACCCTCTCCGGTGTCTATATAAACCGAAGGGTTCTAGTCCGTAGGACAACAACCATAACATACAATCATACCATAGGTGTAACACCCTGGATGTAACTTTCCCTATTTGTACTCTAACTCTTGCCGTTTCCGGCGTTAAGTTATATTTATTTCCTCGGGTTCGGGTCTTTGTCTCCGTGTGCTGTTGTCCTTGTCATGCATCTCATATCATGTCATCATGTGCATTGCATTTGCATACGTGTTTGTCTCATGCATTCGAGCATTTTTCCCGTTGTCCGTTTTGCATTCGGGCGCTTCGTTCTCCTCCGGTGGTCATTTCTAGCTTTCTTTCGTGTGTGGGGATTAAACATTTCTGGATTGGACCGAGACTTGCCAAGCGGCCTTGGTTTACTACCGGTAGACCGCCTGTCAAGTTTCGTACCATTTGGACGTCGTTTGATACTCCAACGGTTAACCGAGGGACCGAAAAGGCCTCGTGTGTGTTGCAGCCCAACACCCCTCCATTTGGCCCAAAACCCACCAAACTCTGCTTCATGTCCTAGAGCATTCGATCACGATTGCGTGGCCGAAAACCGCACCTCATTTGGACTCTCCTAGCTCCCTCTATGCCTATATATACACCCCCTCCGAAATTCATGGGTCTCCCCTTCCCCCTAAACCCTAGATCCATCCGCCGCCGCCGCCGGACGTGTCCGGACGGGGCCGGACAGCATCTGCCCGCCGCCTCCAGCCACCCGCGCGTCGACACGTGGCGGCCGCCACCTCCCACCGCCGCCGGCCCGCCTGGCCCAGGCGAGGCCCCCGCGAGCC
>NC_057806.1:403337299-403361463 GCF_018294505.1 Triticum aestivum | reverse complement strand
CGCCGTAGGAGCTCGCCGGCGTCGCCCCAGTTGCGGCCGCCGCCGCCGCCGCCTCGGCCACCGGCGACCGCGCCCTCGCCGACCGCCTCCTCCCTCCTCCACGCCGGCTCCGGCGAACTCGGGTCCGGCCAGCTACAGTGCCGCGAGATCCGATCTGGATCGGGGTTGCTACAGTAAACCCTAGGGGTAGTTTTTTTCACCAAGTCCCGAATATTTTTAGTTCATATGCCCTTGTTCGCGGCCCCGTAACTTTGCATCCGTAGCTCCGATTCTTGCATATAGCATATCAAAATGTTCATCTCAGAGAGTACATCATTTCATTCCATTGCATCATTTTCATTTGAGCTCATCTTGATGCCCTAAATGCTGTTAGAAGAGGGCTACCTGAGTTAATTGTCAGATCTGTTACTCCGTTTAGCACTTTTGTCATTTTCGCCATGATTATTGTGTGCATGCTATGCCCGTGAGTTCTTCATGTGTTTTGTTAAGGGTTTTTTCATCTTTCCAGAGGTGCAACCCATATAGTTTTAGGATGTGTGTGGTGACTTGTGCAAGCTTGCAAAGTGGTGCACTTGCTAATTCTGTTTTCAGGGACTTAGTAATTTCACCAAGTCCTGGGATTGTTTAGTTCATGATGCCATATGTTCTTGTTGTTTCCTAGTGATCCGTGCCTCTTTTGAGGATGATCATTAAGGGAGTTTTGTTAATATTGTAGTGCTTTATCCATCAATGTCTTTGTTTGGAATTATGGAGCAACCTAGCTTGAGTCAATCGAGCTCTACTTTTGCTTCGTTGCGAATCTGGGCAGATCGTCAACTTGTTTGCGATTTTGCCGATGTTATTGTAGTTGATCCATGCATGCTATGCCATTGTTCTTGCCATGTCTAGCTTGAATTTTGTGCCTTCTTAAGGGATGTATGCTTGTCTTGCCATGACTTGCACCGTGGTGAGTGCATCGAGCTCGTAAACATGCCTTCGTGAGTTATGTTTCAGCATGTCCCAGTTTTCACTAAGTCTGAAAACTGATTATGTTTTTGCTATGTTCGTGTGCTTGTTAGTATATTTTGTGATCCCTTTTGGCTCAAGGTCACTAAGGGACTTTTGTTAAGATTATTGAGTAGCTCCATGCCATGTATTTCTTTGTCATGTTCAGGTCCTGTAGCATGTTGTTTTGTTGCTCCGAAGAGGGCTATATGATCTGAAATTCCAGACAAGTGTTAATTTCACTAAGTCTGAGATCTGTTTGCCATTTGCGTTTTTGCCATGCTTGTTTGAACCTGTTAATGGATGATTTGGCCGTAGCTCAGTGCTAGACTTTTGTTAAGCATCTTGAATGCTTCCCTGCCATGTATTTTGTTGTCATGTTTGGTGGCTGTAGCATGTTCATTTCGTTGCATTTAGATGCCTACTTGCTGTAAATGGCAGACCGGTGTCATATTTGAATCGCTTGCCATTTCCAAACCGTAACTCCGATTCCGGCGTTCTTTATATCGTTTTTAAGCGATTTCATCTCATCTTTCCAGTGGCACACTTGGAATTCCAAGTTGAGGCCAGGTTCGTGCAGTTCCTGTCATATCTTGCATTTTGCATGCCACATCGCATCCCGCATATCATGTCACCATTTCATCTTATTGCGTGTTCTTGCACGTGGTTGATTGTATCCTTGTTGCTTGTTTGTCTTGTTTGGGTAGAGCCGGGAGACAAGTTCGCTAACAAGGAGCCCGTTGAGTTTGCTTTTGAGGATCCAGTCAACTCTGACAACTGTGCAGGCAAGATGATCATACCCTCGAAATCACTACTATCTTTGCTATGCTAGTTTGCTCGCTCTTTTGCTATGCCATTGCTACGATGCCTGCCACTTGCTTGCAAGCCTCCCAAATTGCCGTGTCAAACCTCTAACCCACCATCGTCCTAGCAAACCGTTGATTGGCTATGTTACCGCTTTGCTCAGCCCCTCTTATAGCGTTGTTAGTTGCAGGTGAAGATTGGAGGCTGTTCCTTGTTGGAACATCTTTTATTTACTTGTTGGGATATCATTATATTGCCTTGTTATCTTAATGCATCTATATACTTGGTAAAGGGTGGAAGGCTCGGCCTCTCGCCTAGTGTTTTGTTCCACTCTTGCCGCCCTAGTTTCCGTCATATCGGTGTTATGTTCCCGGATTTTGTGTTCCTTACGCGGTTGGGTTATAAAGGGAACCCCTTGATAGTTCGCCTTGATTAAAGCTTTTCCAGCAATGCCCAACCTTGGTTTTACCATTCGCCACCTAGCCTCTTTTCCCTTGGGTTTCCGGAGCCCGAGGGTCATCTTATTTTAAACCCCCCCGGGCCAGTGCTCCTCTGAGTGTTGGTCCAAATAGAGCCACTTGCAGCGCCACCTCGGGGCAACTTGAGGGTTGGTTTTAGTTGTACGTAGTGTTCATCTGAGTGTGCCCTAAGAAAGAGATATGTGCAGCTCCTATCGGGATTTGTCGGCACATTCGGGCGGTGTTGCTGGATTTGTTTTAACCTGTCGAAGTGTCTTGAATTACCGAGATACCGAGTTTGATCGGAGCATCTTGGGAGGAGGTCTATTCCTTCTTTGACCGTGAGAGCTTGTCATGGGCTAAGTTGGGACTCCCCTGCAGGGATTGATCTTTCGAAAGCCGTGCCCGCGGTTACGGGCAGATGGGAATTTGTTAATGTCCGATTGTAGATAACTTGAACCTTAATTAAATTAAAATGAATCAACTGAGTGTGTTATCGTGATGGCCTCTTCTCGGTGGAGTCCGGGAAGTGGACACGGTGTTGGAGTAATGTTTGCGCAGGTTGTTCTCTAGTTTCTCGCTCGTGCTTGCCTTCTCTTCTCGCTCTCTTTTGCGAATAAGTTAGCCACCATACTTGCTAGTCGCTTGCTGCAGCCCCACTCATATTTTACCTTGCCTTACTATAAGCTCAAATAGTCTTGATCGCGAGGGTGCGAGATTGCTGAGTCCCTGTGGCTCACAGATTACTATTACACCAGATGCAGGGCCTGATGATTCCGCTCCAGGAGACGCGTATGAGCTCAAGTGGGAGTTCGACGAAGACTCTCAACGATACTATGTTTCTTTTCCCGATGATCAGTAGTGGTGCCTAGTTGGGGGTGAATGGGACCGTTGTCGTATGTTGGGTTCTCTTTTATTTTGGCGCCGTAGTCGGGCCATGAGTGTTTGGATGATGTAATGTTATTTAAGTACTTGATTGACGTGGCGAGTGTAAGCCAACTATGTTATCTCCCCTTTTATTATCATATTACATGGGATGTTGTGAAGATTGCCTAACTTGCGACATATGCCTTCAATGCGATTATGTATCTAAGTCGTGCCTCGACACGTGGGAGCTATAGTCGCATCGAGGGTGTTACAATAGGCTAGCTTTTAGGGTTTAGCCTCTCTGATCTCATGTAGATCTACTCTTGTACTACCCATATCATCAATATTAATCAAGCAGGACATAGGGTTTTACCTCCATCAAGAGGGCCCGAACCTGGGTAAAACATCGTGTCCCCTGCCTCCTATTACCATCCGGACTAGACGCACAGTTCGGGACCCCCTACCCGAGATCTGCCGGTTTTGACACCGACATTGCCCATGAGGCATAGTTCACAAGTACCAAGTGATTCATAATCAAGTGATTCCAGAAGTCCATCAGAATGGAGTTTCTTCATGCGCTTTACACCAATATGACCTAAACGGCAGTGCCACAAATAATTTGCACTATCATTATCAACTCTGCATCTTTTTGCTTCAATACTATGAACATGTGTATCACTACTATCAAGATTCAGTAAAAATAGACCACTCACCAAGGGTGCATGACCATAAAAGATATTACTCGTATAAATAGAACAACCATTATTCTCTGATTTAAATGAATAACCGTCTCCCATTAAACAAGATCCAGATATAATGTTCATGCTCAACGCTGGCACCAAATAACAATTATTCAGGTCTAAAACTAATCCCGAAGGTAGATGTAGAGGTAGCGTGCCGACGACGATCACGTCGACTTTGGAACCATTTCCCACGCGCATCGTCACCTCGTCCTTAGCCAATCTTCGCTTAATCCGTAGCCCCTATTTCGAGTTGCAAACGTTAGCAACTGAAACAATATCAAATGCCCATGCACTACTGCGAGCATTAGTAAGGTACACATCAATAACATGTATATCAAATATACCTTTCACTTTGCCATCCTTCTTCTCCGCCAAATACTTGGGGCAGTTCCTTTGCAGTAGAAGAACTCAGTCTAAGGTTAGGTCCAGACTTGGGTTTATTCACTTGAGCAGCAACTGGCTTGCTGTTGTTTTTGAAGTTCCCCTTCTTCCCTTTACCCTTTTTCTTGAAACTAGTGGTCTTGTTGACCATCAACACTTGATGCTCCTTCTTGATTTCTATCTATGCAGCTTTTAGCATTGGGAAGAGCTCATGAATCATCTTATTCATCCCTTGCATATTATAGTTCATCACGAAGCTCTTGTAGCTTGGTGGCAGTGATTGAAGAACTTTGTCAATGACACTATCATCAGGAAGATTAACTCCCAGTTGAGTCAAGTGGTTGTGGTACCCAGATATTCTATATGTTCACTAACAGAACTATTCTCCTCCATTTTGCAGCTGTAGAACTTATTGGAGACTTCATATCTCTCAATCTGGGCATTTGCTTGAAATATTAAATTCAACTCCTGGAACATCTCATATGCTCCATGACGTTCAAAACGTCGTTGAAGTCCCGGTTCTAAGCCGTAAAGCATGGCACACTGAACTATCGAGTAGTCATCAGCTTTGCTCTGCCAGGTGTTCATAACATCTGGCGTTGCTCCTGCAGCGGGTTTGTCACCTAGCGGTGCTTCCAGGACGTAATTCTTCTGCGCAACACTGAGGATAATCCTCAAGTTACGGGCCCAGTCCATGTAGTTGCTACCATCATCTTTCAACTTAGCTTTCTATAGGAACGCATTAAAATTCAACGGAACAACAACACGGGCCATCTATCTACAACAACATAGACATGCAAAATACTATCAGGTACTAAGTTCATGATAAATTAAATTTCAATTAAACAAATTACTTAAGAACTTCCACTTAGATAGACATCTCTCTAATCATCTAAGTGATCATGTGATCCATATCAACTAAACCATGTCCGATCATCACGTGAGATGGAGTAGTTTTAAATGGTGAACATCACTATGTTGATCATATCTACTATATGATTCACGCTCGACCTTTCGGTCTCTACTGTTCCAAGGCCATATCTGCATATGCTAGGCTCGTCAAGTTTAACCCGAGTATTCCGCGTGTGCAAAACTGGCTTGCACCCGTTGTATGTGAACGTAGAGCTTATCACACCCGATCGTCATGTGGTGTCTCGGCACGACGAACTGTAGAAACGGTGCATACTCAGGGAGAACACTTATACCTTGAAATTTAGTGAGAGATCATCTTATAATGCTACCGCTGAACTAAGCAAAATAAGATGCATAAAGGATAAACATCACATGCAATCAATATAAGTGATATGATATGGCCATCATCATTTTGTGCCTTTGATCTCCATCTCCAAAGCACCGTTATGATCACCATCGTCACCGGCTTGACACCTTGATCTTCATCGAAGCATCGTTGTTGTCTCACCAACTATTGCTTCCACGACTATCGCTACCACTTAGTGGTAAAGTAAAGCAATTACATGGAGATTGCATTTCATACAATAAAGCGACAACCATATGGCTCCTGCCAGTTGCCGATAACTATGTTACAAAACATGATCATCTAGCATCATGTCTTGACCATATCACATCACAACATGCCCTGCAAAAACAAGTTAGACGTCCTCTACTTTGTTGTTGCAAGTTTTACGTGGCTGCTACGGGCTGAGCAAGAACCGTTCTTACCTACGCATCAAAAAACACAACACGGTATAGTGATTGCTTTTTGATCTTCAGAAAGAACCCTATTCATTGAATCTGATTCAACTAAAGCTAGAGAAACAGACACCCACTAGCCACCTGTGTGCGAAGCATGTCGGTAGAACCAGTCTTGCGTAAGCGTACGCGTAATGTCGGTCTGGGCTGCTTCATCCAACAATGCCGCTAAATCAAGAATCAACTAGTGACGGTAAGCAATATGTACATACCCATGCCCACCACTACTTTGTGTTCTACTTGTGCATATAACATCTACGCATAAACCTGGCTCGGATGCCACTGTTGGGGAACGCAGTAATTTCAAAAAAATTCCTACGCACACGCAAGATCATGGTGATGCATAGCAATGAGAGGGGAGAGTATCGTCTACGTAACCTTGTAGACCGTAAGCCGAAGCGTTATGACAACACGGTTGATGTAGTCGTACGTCTTCACGATCGACCGATCTAGTACCGAAGATACGGCACCTTCACGATCTACACACGTTCGGCTCGATGACGTCCCGCGAACTCACGATGATCCAGTAGAGCTTCGAGGGAGAGCTACGACGGCGTGATGACGGTGATGACATTGCTGCCGAAACAAGGCTTTGCCTAAGCATCGCTATGATATTACCGAGGTGGATTATGGTGGAGGGGGACACCGCACACGGCTAAAGATCAATGATCAACTTGTGTGTCCATGAGGTGCCCCCCTCCCCCGTATATAAAGGAGTGGGGGAGGGGGAGGGCCGGCCCTCCTATGGAGCGCCCCATGGGGAGTCCTACTCCCACCGGGAGTAGGATTCCCCCCTTTCCATGTAGTAGGAGTAGGAGAAGGAAGGAGGAAAGAGGGAGAAGGAAAGGGGGAGAAGGAAAGGGGGCGCCCCCTTCCTAGTCCAATTCGGACCAGAGGGGGAGTGGGCGCGTGGCCTGCCCTGGCAGCCCCTCCTCTCTTTCCACTAAGGCCCATAAGGCCCATTAAACTCCCCGGGGGGTTCCGGTAACCCCTGGTACTCTGGTATATGCCCGAACTTCACTCGGAACCCTTCTGATGTCCAAACATAGCCATCCAATATATTGATCTTTATGTCTCGACCATTTCGAGACTCCTTGTCATGTCCGTGATCAAATCCGGGACTATGAACTACCTTTGGTACATCAAAACACATAAACTCATAATACCGATCGTCACCGAACGTTAAGCGTGCAGACCCTATGGGTTCAAGAATTATGTAGACATGACCAAGACATGTCTCCGGTCAATAACCAATAGCAGAACCTGGATACTCATATTAGTTCCTACATATTCTACGAAATCTTTATCGGTCAAACCGCATAACGATATACGTTGTTCCCTTTGTCATCGGTATGTTACTTGCCCGAGATTCGATCGTCGGTATCTCAATACCTAGTTCAATCTCGTTACCGGCAAGTCTCTTTACTCGTTCTGTAATGCTACATTCCATAACTAAATCATTAGCTACATTGCTTGCAAGGCTTATAGTGATGTACATTACCGAGAGGGCCCAGAGATACCTCTCCGACAATCGAAGTGACAAATCCTAATCTTGATCCATGCCAACTCAACAAACACCATCGGGGGCACCTATAGAGCACCTTTATAATCACCTAGTTATGTTGTGATGTTTGGTAGCACACAAAGTGTTCCTCCGGTATTCAGGAGTTGCATGATCTCATAGTCATAGGAACATGTATAGTTATGGAGAAAGCAATAGCAACAAACTAAACGATCACGTGCTAAGATAATGGATGGGTCAAGTCAATCACATCATTCTCTAATGATGTGATCCCGTTAATCAAATGAAAACTCATGTTTATGGTTAGGAAACATAACCATCATTGATTCAACGAGCTAGTCAAGTAGAGGCAAACTAGTGACACCCTATTTGTCTATGTATTCACACATGTACTAAGTTTCCGGTTAATACAATTCTAGCATGAATAATAAACATTTATCATGATATAAGGAAATATAAATAACAACTTTATTATTGCCTCTAGGGCATATTTCCTTCAGGTAGCCCCACTCTGCTATCTTTTTCCGGCAGTATTTTTATATATTCTAGAAATATTCTTCGTAAATTTTTAGGTCTACCCGAGAACTTTTATTTCTGCACAAAAATAACACCATAGCAATTCTGTTGAAAACAACGTCAGTCCGGGTTAGTTCCATTCAAATCATGCAAATTAGTGTCCAAAACAAGGGCAAAAGAGTTTGGAAAAGTATATACGATGGAGACATATCAACTCCCCCAAGCTTAACCCATTGCTTTTTTGGGGAACGTAGCATGCAATTTAAAAAAAAATTCCTATGCTCATGCAAGATCTATCTAGGAGATGCATAGCAATGAGAGGGGGAGAGTGCGTCCACGTACCCTGTAGACTGAAAGCGGAAGCGTTGGACAACGCGGTTGATGTAGTTGAACTTCTTCTCGTTCCGACCGATCAAGCACCGAACTTATTCTCAATTAAAGTGGACAATGCCATATCATTAGGATCAGAAGAAACACTTTTATTACCAAACAATTTCATAAGTTCATCCATCTTTCCACTCAAAACATTAATCTCTTTAGTCGCATGAACTTTTTTACTAGTGGATCTTTCGGTGTGCCATTGAGAATAATTAACCATAATATTGTCTAGGAGTTTAGTAGCTTCTCCTAAAGTGATTCCCATAAAAGTGCCTCCTGCGGCCGAATCTAAAATATTTCTAGGAGCAAAATTCAGTCCGGCATAAATTTTTTGTATAATCATCCACAAATTCAAACCATGTGTAGGGAAATTACGTATCATTAATTTCATCCTCTCCCAAGCTTGTGCAACATGCTCATGATCAAGTTGCTTAAAATTCATAATATCGTTCCTAAGAGAGATGATCTTAGCGAGAGGAAAATACTAAGAGATAAGAGCATATTTGCACTTATTCCATGAATCAATACTATTTTTAGGCAAAGAAGAGAAGTTTTAGCACGATCTCTAAGTGAAAATGGAAATAGCTTCAATTTAACAATATCATTATCCACATCTTTCTTGTTTTGCATATCACACAAATCAACAAAGTTGTTTAGATGGGTAGCGGCATCTTCACTAGGAAGGCCAGAAAATTGATCTTTCATAACAAGATTCAACAAAGCTGTATTAATTTCACAAGATTCAACATAGCAATCGGAGTGCTAATAAAATCATTGTTGTTGGTATTGGAAAAGTCACACAATTTAGTATTATCTTGAGCCATCGTGACAAACAATCAATCCAACACACAAGCACACAAGAAGCAAGTGAAAAGACACGAACGGAAGAGGGGCGAAGAAAAGGCAAAGGTTTTCGAAAATCATTTTAGAAGTGGGGGAGAGGAAAATGAGAGGCGAATGGAAAATAATGTAATGCGAGGGAGAAGAGTTTATGATGGGTACTTGGTATGTCTTGACTTGGCGTAGATCTCCCCGTCAACGGCGCCAGAAATCGTTCTTGCTACCTCTTGAGCATGCGTTGATTTTCCCTTGAAGAGGAAAGGGTGATGCAGCAAAGTAGCGTAAGCATTTCCCTCAGTTTTGAGAACCAAGGTATCAATCCAGTAGGAGACAACACACAAGTCACCTAGTACCTGCACAAACAATCAAGAACCTTGCAACCAACGCGATAAAGGGGCTGCCAATCCCTTCACGGTCAGTCGCAAAATTGAGATCTAATAGAGAAGTAAAGTAAATATTTTTGGTATTTTTGCTGTATAGATTGGAAAGTAAAGATTGCAAAATAGTAAATGAGATGCAATGTAAATAAAAGAGATGTAATATAATAGGAAAGAGACCCGGGGGCCATAGGTTTCACTAGTGGCTTCTCTCAAGATAGCATGTATTACAGTGGGTGAACAAATTACTGCCGAGCAATTGATAGAAAAGCGCATAGTTATGAAGATATCTAAGGCAATGATCATGAATATAGGCATCATGTCCGTGTCAAGTAGACCGAAACGATTCCGTATCTACTACTATGACTCCACACATCGACCGCTATCCAACATGCATCTAGAGTATTAAGTTCATAAGAACGAAGTAGCGCATTAAGCAAGATGACATGATGTAGAGAGATAAACTCAAGCAATATGATATAAACCCCATCTTTTTATCCTCAATGGCAACAATACAATACATGCCTTGCTGCCTCTACTGTCACTGGGAAAGGACACGACAAGATTGAACCCAAAGCTAAGCACTTCTCCCATTGCAAGAAAGATCAATCTAGTAGGGGCATATAAGAATTCAGAGAAGAACCAAATAATATTCATAGATAATCTTGTTCATAAATCCACAATTCATCGGATCTCGGCAAACACACTGCAAAAGAGTATTACATCGAATAGATCTCCAAGAACATCAAGGAGAACTTTGTATTGAGAATCAAAGAGAAAGAAGAAGCCATCTAGCTAATAACTATCACTACAAAAAAAGACACATCCGTTACATTTTGGGCCGAACAAATTTTTTCTGTCATACTTATGACACTTCTATGACGATAATTGTGACAAAACCCGGTATCATCATAGATGTGGTGGGTTCCTACTTCTATGACAAAAAATCATGACAAAAAATGGGCTTTTCGTCCTGGGTGGGTCGGAGACGCAGCTGCATGACATTCTTTGGTTCGTCCATGACGGAAAAAACCGTGGTAGAAGTGAGGGCGAGGAAAATATCGGGGAGTTCCCGGTTACGGTGACTGGTCGGGGGCCAAGCGATGCGCGTTTCTCTCGTACACGTACGTGTGTGGGTGCGAGGCGTTGGGCTCTAACTGAACCCGAGCTAGGCGTCCGCCTAACTGAACCTGAGCGATTGCACTGCAGGCTACGTGTTACTGAACCCGAGTGATTCCTTCGCTACTGCTGCTAACTGAAGCCGATGGATGCTGCCTCTGGATGAACAGTGAGCGTTGTTGGGGGGTTTGGATGAACATTTCCCGGTGGGGGGTTGGATGAACAGGACCCCGTGGTACTAGAGGCCGTTGCTGCTAGATGAACAGTACTCTGATTGATCGAGCTGGTGGATGAACAGGACCCCGTGGAGGGGTGGATGAATAGGACCCCGTGGAGGGCTGGATGAACAGGACGACCCCATGAAGGGCTGGTTGAATAGTAGCCGGTGGAGGGCTAGATGAACAGTAGCCCGTGGAGGGGTGGTTCAACAGGACCCCGTGGAGAAGGCTGGTTGAACAGTAGCCAGTGGAGGAGCGCGTGGTGGAGGCTGGATGAACAAGAGCCTATGGATAAACAGTCGCATGTGGAGGTTGGAGGAGGTCGACGGTGGATGAACAGTAGCCTGTGGAGGCTGGAGGAGGTTGACGGTGGAGATGAACAGTATCCCGCGGAGTCCCATTTTGCGGTACACCACACCCCTCCCGATGAACAGGACCCCCATTTCGACCGTAGCGCTCCAACATAAGTCCATTTCCTCCGTTTTGCGGTACGCCACACCCCCCGATCAACAGGACCCCGGTTCCACCATAGGAGGTCCGTTTCCTCCGTTTTGCGGTACGCTAGACCCCTCCCGATGAACAAGATCCTGTTTCGACCATGGCTGGTCGAACACAAGGCCGTTTCCTCCGTTTTGCGATACGCCAGGCCTCCTTTCTATCGGCTATTCCGCCTAAGCTGGTTGGCTCCCGATGAACATCACGCGTTCCGTTGCCTCTCGATGAATGTTGTTTCTCTGTTCTGACCCAGTCAGTTCGTTGCCCGATGAACAGGACGTCGTTGCTCCTGTCTGTTGCCTCTCCATGTACACAAGCCCTGGCCGTCCGCGAGTAAGCGCTCGAGACCCCGCCCGTATGTATGTACGTGGCCCTATTTTTTGCCCTGTGGCTGTACGTACGTGTACATGACTTAGACGGGGCTGCGTGAACTACTATGTCGGGTGCTCTACAAGGACACATGTGCCGCTACTTACTTGGCCACGGTTCATACTTGCAGAGAGACCGATCGACCAGTATGTACATACACGTTCCCGACTAGAATGACAACGCTATGTACGCTTCGACCAAGTGGGTCCTAACTGCGAGGCATTTCCTTCTATGCGAAGATGTAGCTGGTGGGTCCCAGCAGTCAGGGGGAAACGTTTTTTTTTCACGAAATACGGTGGCCCGTCCGATGGGTCCTTGCTATCAGGTGGAGGAATAATTATTTTCCGCGTAATAAGGAGGCATTTCCTTACTGTTGCCATGGACCCAACTGTCAAGCTCTCCACGCATAGTACTCTTCCTATGGAAGTCATTCCTTGACCATGTTGACCACGCCGCGCCGAGAGCACCAGGGCGGTGGACGATGGCGAGGCCTAGGAAGGGGACGACGCAGAGCCGAGGAAGATGCGACAGTGGATGCCCACGTGGAGGGGAGTACGTGGGTTGACTGCTTCGGCTGCGGTGTGAGGCTGCCGTCGCCAGAGAATAACAGGAGGTGTGTGTGAGTATAGAGGCATGACCAGCGGTGGCAGCACAGTCGGACATGAGAGGCAGCAGGCGGCATGGCCGATGCTTGTTTGGGAGGCTGGAGCAAGAAGACCAGAGGATGAACAAAGTGTGGCGGGCTGGCATTTTCGCCGTCTATCGAGGTCGGTTATTTCATCACATGTTACTGACTCTTGGGTGGGATAGTTTTTTTGGTGGTTTTGGGGCAACTTGCTCCAATTTAACCCTCATGTTTGGATACTTTAGGGCTATTGAGCCCCAACTAGCTCAAACTAACTCTAACCCATGGATCCAAACAGGGCCAAAGTTAGTCTCGTAAAATGCATTAAGCCCTATATACATGGACAGACGGAGTACATGATACTAGCAAACTCTCACCAGTAGTAGTAGTTCATTGGTTGGTTTCGATTTTTTGATTTAGTTGTTGTGCTGCTATCATCCAATATTCGCGTGTGGTTGTTTCTAGAATAAAAAAGGAGGTACCCCTACTTATGTTACTCCCACTATGCCTAGCCTAAGGTTAGTAGGTGACCTTGCGCTTGGCTCTTCGCCTCGTCCGGAACTCAAACAATAATGATGGTACTACAATAGTACTTCTGGCAATCTAACACCAAATAAACTGCAACACATCCACAACTTGTAAGCAAAAGTTTCTCCTCGTGTTGCGAGACACCGCGCATGAGTTGGCGAGGGAGAAGGTGTAGCAAGCAAGCTTCTTGTCGTTCTATGATTTGACGGGACACATCAAAGTTATTTAGTACGTACTCTCTCCAAAAAAGGGCTGACCATGTCATGGCTACCCCCCATCCCGTGCTCCGATGTTGAGTAGGTGCACCATTCACGTGCCATCGAGGAGAAAAAATATTATGTAGTAGTAGGTGCCATCGAAGTGCACGACTCACTTATGCACTGCTTATCTGATTATCTCCATTTTCTTGCATGATATGTGCACCTTGATGCTAGATGTCTCGCATGTTGGCAAAAGGATGAACAAAGCTCATGTAAAAAAAGAGTTGAAGAACATAGATTCCCGAAGACCGAGAAGGAGCAAGGAACCTCGCAGTGGAGCGTCTGCAAGGAACCTTGCACGTTTTCCCCTGTTTTTTGCCGCTTGCTCACCTATAAACAAATAAAAGAACATGAACTCTTCGCTAACCACTAGAGACGATACATCATGATGCTAAGTTGAAGATGTTTTATAGTTTATATTGATAACCACGCAAGAAGCCACACATGTACAGGACGCATGCAGCCATGCATGTACACACGCCAACACACTAACTCATGCCGATCCAACTCATGCACATACGCGCACAACATGGAGCACACAACACATGCATGCACACACACTCGGCCGTAGAATGCACGTGACTAACACATGCATGCGCACACACTCGGCTGCATGGAGGCGTGCGCCATCTGCGGTGACGTCCGGTTCATCATGCTACGGCGAAGCTCGCACACAACGACACCTACGCATCTCTTGCAGCACCTCTTTGCCATCGTTGCTGAACGACTAGTCGGAGACAAAGGCGACTTCAACCTCGGCCTTAGAGCTAGCACTGATGGAAAAGCACGCACGCTGCACGCACACGAGCATGTACGGAGTTCCCACGATGTGGTGCGTCCCCAGTCGCCTCTACTCCTTCTGCGCACGTTGTCTATCAAGATGGCTGCATGCCTAATGATGATGTGGGTGAGATCTTCTAGGACTCAGATGATGACGAGGAAAATTATGGGGAGTGGGCTCTCATGCAAGAGCCTAGCTATATGCGGATTCCTAGACAAATGGAATAAATGTGAAGAAAGAGAAAGAGAGAAGGTTGAAAAAAAGTACTAAGTGATGTTATAGCCAACCTTGTAGCCCACACTACTATATGAGTGACTATAAATGATGGCTATACATGACATGGCAGTTTCTTATAGCCATCAGCTGGCTATACTAGTAACCATGTTCTTAGGCTAATCATAGTGCAGAGTAACTTAGACTAGTGTCATGCATATGGCACTAGTTTCCGTCATACCGGTGTTATGTACCTTGATTTTGCGTTCCTTACGCGGCTGGGTGTTATGGGAACCCCTTGACAGTTTGCTTTGAATAAAACTCCTCCAGCAAGGCCCAACCTTGGTTTTACCATTTGCCTCACCACCACCTATACTTTTCCCTTGGGAGTCGCGCTCCCAAGGGTCATCTTTATTTTAACCCCCCGGGGCTAGTGCTTCTCTAAGTGTTGGTTCGAACCGGGCAGCCTGCGGGGTCACCTCGAGGAAACTTGAGGGCTGGTTTTACTCGTAGCTTGACCTATCCGATGTTGCCCTGAGAACAAGATATGTTCAGCGCCTATCGGGATTGTTGGCACATCGGGCGGCTTTGCTGGTCTTGTTTTACCATTGTCGAAATGTCTTGTAACCGGGATTCCGAGACTGATCGGGTCTTCTCGGGAGAAGGAATATCCTTCGTGACCGTGAGAGCTTGTGATGGGCAAAGTTGGGACACCCCTGCAGGGTATAAACTTTCGAGAGCCGTGCCCGCGGTTATGTGGTAGATGGGGATTTGTTAATATCCGGTTGTAGAGAACTTGACACTTAACTTAATTAAAATGCATCAACCGTGTGTGTAGCTGTGATGGTCTCTTATTCGGCGGAGTCCGGGAAGTGAACACGGTTCTTGTCTTATGTGATACGTCTCCAACGTATCTATAATTTTTGATTTCTCCATGCTATTATATTATCTATTTTGGATGTCAATGGGCTTTATTTTACACTTTTATATCATTTTTAGGACTAACCTACTAACCGGAGGCCCAACCCAAATTGTTGTTTTTTTGCCTATTTTAGGGTTTCGTCGAAAAGGAATATCAAACGGAGTCCAAACGGAATGAAACCTTCGGGAATGTGATTTTCTCAACAAATGTGATCCAGGAGACTTGGAGTGGGCGTTAAGAAACAAGGGATGAAGGCACGAGGCAGGGGGCGCACCTACCCCCCTGGGCACGCCCTCCACCCTCGTGGGCCCTCCGTTGCTCCACTGACGTACTTCTTCCTCCTATATATATACACACATACCCCCAGCTACCTCTTGAGCACTGCGTTGGTTTTCCCTTGAAGAGGAAAGGGTGATGCAACAGAGCAGCGTAAGTATTTCCCTCAGTTTTTGAGAACCAAGGTATCAATCCAGTAGGAGGCCACGCACGAGTCCCTCGCACCTACACAAACAAATAAACTCCTCGCAACCAACGCGATAAAGGGGTTGTCAATCCCTTCACAGTCACTTACGAAAGTGAGATCTGATAGATATGGTAAGATAATATTTTTGGTATTTTTATGATAAAGAGAAATGAAGATGCAAGTAAAATAAATGGCAAAGGAAATAACTAAGTATTGGAAAATTAATACGATGGAAGAGAGACCCGGGGGCCATAGGTTTCACTAGAGGCTTCTCTGAGAGCATAAGTATTACGGAATTGACAGAATTGAGCATAGTTATGAGAATATCTAGGTATGATCATGTATACAGGCATCACGTGCGAGACAAGTAGACCGACTCCTGCCTGCATCTACTACTATTACTCCACACATCGACCGCTATCCAGCATGCATCTAGAGTATTAAGTTCAAGAGAACAGAGTAACGCTTTAAGCAAGATGACATGATGTAGAGGGATAAACTCATGCAATATGATATAAACCCCATCTTGTTATCCTCGATGGCAACAATACAATACGTGCCTTGCTGCCCCTACTGTCACTGGGAAAGGACACCGCAAGATTGAACCCAAAGCTAAGCACTTCTCCTATTGCAAGAAATATCAATCTAGTAGGCCAAACCAAACTGATAATTTGAAGAGACTTGCAAAGATAACCAATCATACATAAAAGAATCCAGAGAAGATTCAAATATTGTTCATAGATAAACTTGATCATAAACCCACAATTCATCGATCTCAACAAACACACTGCAAAAGAAGATTGCATCGAATAGATCTCCACAAGAGAGGGGGAGAACTTTGTATTGAGATCCAAAAAGAGAGAGGAAGCCATCTAGCTAATAACTATGGACCCGTAGGTCTGAAGTAAACTACTCACACTTCATCGGATGGGCTATGGTGTTGATGTAGAAGCCCTCTGTGATCGATGCCCCCTCCGGCGGATCTCGGAAAAGGCCCCAAGATGGGATCTCGTGGATACAGAAAGTTACGGCGGTGGAATTAGGGTTTTGGCTCCGTCTCTAGTAGTTTGGGGGTACGTAGGTATATATAGGAGGAAGAAGTATGTCGGTGGAGCAACATGGGCCCCACGAGGGTGGTGGGCGCGCCTAGGGGGGGGGGGTAGGCGCGCCCCCTACCTCATGCCTACCTCGTTGATTGCTTGACATAGGGTCCAAGTCCTCTGGATTATGTTTGTTCCGGAAATCACGTTCCCGAAGGTTTCATTCCGTTTGGACTCCCTTTGATATTCTTTTTCTGCAAAACCCTAAAATAGGCAAAAAAAATAGCAATTCTGGGATGGGCCTCCGGTTAATAGGTTAGTCCCAAAAATAATATAAAAGTGTATAATAAAGCCCAATAATGTCCAAAACAGGATATAATATAGCATGGAACAATAAAAAATTATAGATACGTTGGAGACATATCAAGCACCCCCAAGCTTAATTCCTGCTCGTCCTCGAGTAGGTAAATGATAAAAAACAGAATTTTTGATGTGGAATGCTACTTGGCATAATTTCAATGTAATTCTTCTTAATTGTGGTATGAATATTCAGATCCAAAAGATTCAAGACAAAAGTTTAATATTGACATAGAAATAATAATACTTCAAGCATACTAACTAAGCAATTATGTCTCTTCAAAATAACATGGCCAAAGAAAGTTATCCCTACAAAATCATATAGTCTGGCTATGCTCCATTTTCATGACACAAAGTATTTAAATCATGCACAACCCCGATGACAAGCCAAGCAATTGTTTCATACTTTTAGTGTTCTCAAACTTTTTCAATCTTCACGCAATACATGAGCGTGAGCCATGGACATAGCACTATAGGTGGAATAGAATGGTGGTTGTGTAGAAGACAAAAGAGAGGGAAGATAGTCTCACATCAACTAGGCATATCAACGGGCTATGGAGATGCCCATTAGTAGATATCAATGTGAGTGAGTAGGGATTGCCATGCAATGGATGCACTAGAGCTATAAATATATGTAAGCTCAACAAAAACAACTAAGTGGGTGTGCATCCAACTTGCTTGCTCATGAAGACCTAGGGCATTTTGAGGAAGCCCATCGTTGGAATATACAAGCCAAGTTCTATAATGAAAAATTCCCACTAGTATATGAAAGTGACAGCACAGGAGACTCTCTATCATGAAGATCATGGTGCTACTTTGAAGCACAAGTGTGGAAAAAAGGATAGTAGTATTGCCCCTTTTATTTATTCCTTTTTTGGGGCCTTTTTTTATTTTTCCTTTCTCTTTTTTTATAGGGACAATACTCTATGAATGATGATCATCACACTTCTATTTATTTACAACTCAATGATTACAACTCGATACTACAACAAAGTATGACTCTATATGAATGCCTCCGGCGGTATACCGAGATATGAAATGAATCAAGAGTGACATGTATGAAAGAATTATGAACGGTGGCTTTGCCACAAATACAATGTCGACTACATGATCGTGCAAAGCAATATGACAATGATGGAATGTGTCATAGTAAACAGAACGGTGGAAAGTTGCATGGCAATATATCTCAGAATGACTATGGAAATGCCATGATAGGTAGGTATGGTGGCTGTTTTGAGGAAGGTATATGGTGGGTGTATGATACCGGCGAAAGATGCGTGGTATTAGAGAGCTAGCAATGGTGGAAGGGTGAGAGTGTGTATAATCCATGGACTCAACATTAGTCATAAAGAACTCACATACTTATTGCAAAAATCTATTAGTTATCGAAGCAATGTACTACGCGCATGCTCCTAGGGGGATAGATTGGTAGGAAAAGACCATCGCTCGTCCCGACCGCCACTCATAAGGAGGACAATAAATAAATACATCATGCTCCGACTTCTTAACATAACGATTCACCATACGTGCATGCTACGGGAATCACAAACTTCAACACAAGCATTTCTTAAATTCACAACTACTCAACTAGCACGACTCTAATATCACCATCTCCATATCTCAAAACAATTATCAAGTTTCAAACTTCTCATAGTATTCAACACACTCATAAGAATTATTATTTTTATTAATCTTGAATGCCTAAGATGATTAAAGCAAATTACCATGCCGTTTTGTAGGACTCTCAAAATAATCTAAGTGAAGCATGAGAGAACAAAAGTTTCTATAAAACAAATCCACCATCCTGCTCTAAAAGATATAAGTGAAGTACTAGAGCAAAAACTATATAACTCAAAAGATATAAGTGAAGCACATAGAGTATTCTAAGAATTTCTGAATCATGTGTGTCTCTCTCAAAAGGTATGTGCAGCAAGGATGATTGTGGAAGACTAACAAATAAAGACTCAAATAATAAAAGACGCTCCAAGCAAAACACATATCATGTGGTAAATAAAAATATAGCTCCAAGTAAAGTTACCGATAGCAGTAGTCGAAAGAGGGGATGCCTTCCGGGGCATCCCCAAGCTTTGGCTTTTAGGTGTCCTTAGATTATCTTGGGGGTGCCATGGGCATACCCAAGCTTAGGCTCTTTCCACTCCTTGTTCCATAATCCATCAAATCTTTACCCAAAACTTGAAAACTTCACAACACAAAACTTAAAGAAGAAAATCTCGTGAGCTCCGTTAGCGAAAGAAAACAGAACACCACTTCAAGGTACTGTAATGAACTCATTCTTTATTTATATTGGTGTTAAACCTACTGTATTCCGACTTCTCTATGGTTTACAAACTATTTTACTAGCCATAGATTCATCAAAATAAGTAAACAACACACGGAAAACAGAATCTATCAAAATAGAACAGTCTGTAGTAATCTGTAGCTAACGCAAGTTCTGGAACCCCACAAATTCTAAAATAAATTGCCAGACGTGAGGAATTTATCTATTAATCATCTTCAAAAAGAATTAACTAAATATCACTTTTCAAATAAAAATGACAGCAGTTCTCGTGAGCGCTAAAGTTTCTGTTTTTTACAGCAAGATTAAAAAGACTTTCCCCAAGTCTTCCCAACGGTTCTACTTGGCACAAACACTAGTTAACACACAAAAAACTCAACCAAAACAGAGGATAGATAAATTATTTGTTACTAAACAGGAGCAGAAGTCAAGGAATAAAAATATAATTGGGTTGCCTCCCAACAAGCGCTGTCGTTTAATGCTCCTAGCTAGGCATAATAGCAAGGATAGATCTAGGTATTGCCATCTTTGGAAGGCAATCCATAAGTGGATCTAATAATAGATTCATAAGGTAATTTAGTTTTCTTTATAGGAAAGTGTTCCATGCCTTTCCTTAACGGAAATTGTAATCTAATATTCCCTTCCTTCATATCAATAATTGCACCGATCGTTCTAAGGAAAGGTCTACCAAGAATAATAGGACATGAAGGATTGCAATCTATGTCAAGAACAATAAAATCTACGGGCACAAAATTCCTATTTGCAACAATAAGGACATCATCAATTCTTCCCATAGGTTTCTTAATAGTGGAATCCGCAAGGTGCAAGTTTAAAGAGCAATCATCAAAATCACGGAAACCAAGCAAATCATACAAAGTCTTTGGGATCGTGGAAACACTAGCACCCAAATCACACAAAGCATAGCACTCATGATCTTTAATTTTAATTTTAATAGTAGGTTCCCACTCATCATAAAGTTTTCTAGGGATAGAAACTTCCAACTCAAGTTTTTCTTCATAAGATTGCATCAAAGCATCAACGATATGTTTGGTGAAGGCTTTATTTTGACTATAAGCATGAGGAGAATTTTGCATGGATAGCAACAAGGAAATACAATCTATCAAAGAGCAATTATCATAATTAAATTCCTTGAAATCCAAAATAGTGGGTTCATTAATATTCAAAGTTTGACTTCTTTAATCCCACTTTTAACAATTTTAGCATCAAGATCTAAAGATTTCGAATTTTTGGAACGCCTTCTAGGTAAAGGTGGATCATATTCTGTCCCATAATTATCAAGATTCATATTGCAAAACAAAGATTTAATATGGGACACATCAATAACTTTTAGATCTTCATCTTTATTATCATGGAAACTAGAAGAACACGCTTTTATCAAGCAATCTTTCTTAGCACACATCCTAGCAGTTCTTTCTTTGCGCTCATCAATGGAAATTCTCATGGATTTGAGAGACTCATTGATATCATGCGTAGGAGGAATAGATCTGTAACGCCCACGATGCGGCTATATCTCCCACGTGTCGAAGCATGACTTAGAGGCATAACCGCATTGTAAGCAATGTCGCAAGTGAGGTAATCTTCACAACAACCCATGTAATGAAAAAGGAAAAGAGGTACATAGTTGGCTTACACTCGCCACGTCACACAATAGCATAAATATCATAACATTACAATCATCCAGATACAATCAAGGTCCGACTATGGAACCAAAATAAAGACAACCCCAAATGCAACAAAGTCCTCGATCACCCCAACTGGGCTCCACTACTGATCGTCTGGAAAGGAAATGTAGTATCGTCCTGAGTCCTCACCGAACTCCCACTTGTGCTCAGTCAAAACTCCTGGAATGGTATAGTCGGTCCCTGCATCTGGTTTTGGAAGTAATCTGTGAGTCATGGGGACTCAGCAATCTCACACCCTCGCGATCAAGACTATTTAAGCTTATAGGTAGGGAAAAGGTATGAGGTGGAGCTGCAACAAGCACTAGCTTATATGGTGGCTAACATACGCAAATGAGAGCGAGAAGAGAAGGCAAGCCACGATCGATAAAGTATGATCAAGAAGTGATCCTAGAACAACCTATGTCCAAACATAACCCGAGACCGTGTTGTCTTCCCAGACTCCGCCGAAAAGAGACCATCACGGCTACACACGCGGTTGATGTATTTTAGTTAAGTCAAGTGTCAAGTTCTCTATAACCGAACATTAGCAAGTTCCCATCTGCCCATAACCACCGGCACGACTTTCAAAAGTTCAAATCCCTGCAGGGGTGTCCCAATTTAGCCCATCACAAGCTCTCATGGTCAACGAAGGATATTCCTTCTAGCGGGAAGACCCGATCAGACTTGGAATCCTGGTTACAAGACATTTCGACAAGGTAAAACAAGACCAGCAAAGCCGCCCGATGTGCCGACAAATCCCGATAGGAGTCGCATGTATCTCGTTCTCAGGGCAACACCGGATGAGACTAGCTATGAGTAAAACCAACCCTCAATTTTCCCCAAGGTGGCCCCGCAGGCAGCTCAGTTCGGACCAACACTCAGAGAAGCACTGGCCCGGGGGGGGGGGGGGTTTAAAATAAAGATGACCCTCGGGCTCGCGAAAACCCAAGGGAAGGTTATAGGTTGTTAGGCAAATGTAAAACCAAGGTTGGGCCTTGTTGGAGGAGTTTTATTCAAGGCGAACGGTCAAGGGGTTCCCATTATCACCCAACCGCGTAAGGAACGCAAAATCAAGGAACATAACACCGGTATGACGGAAACTAGGGCGGCAAGAGTGGAACAAAACACCAGGCATAAGGCCGAGCCTTCCACCCTTTACCAAGTATATAGGTGCATTAATATAAATAAGAGATATTGTGATATCCCAACAGTAATCATGTTCCGACAAGGAACAAACTCCAATCTTCACCTGCAACTAGCAACGCTATAAGAGGGGCTGAGCAAAGCGGTAACATAGCCAAACAACGGTTTGCTAGGACAAGGTGGGTTAGAGGCTTGACATGGCAATATGGGAGGCATGATAAGCAAATGGTAGGTATCGCAGCATAGGCATAGCAATAGAGCGAGCAACTAGCAAGCAAAGATAGAAGTGATTTCAAGGGTATGGTCATCTTGCCTGCAAAGTTCTCCGAGTTAACGTTAGCTTGATCCTCGAAAGCGTTCTCAATGGGTTCCTCGTTCACGTACTCGTCTCCCGGCTCTACCCAAAGCAAGAACACAAGCAAAGGGAGACACAATCAACCACGTGCAATGCACAAACAACATGATGCAAAACATGGCATGATATGCGGGACATGATATGCGATGCATATGCATGCTTTGGAAAGGAATGATTGAACCTGGCCTCAACTTGGCAAACCAAGAGTGCCACTGGAAAGAGGAGTTGATTTCGGTCGAAATCGAAATAAAGATCACCGGAATCGGATGCATGGTTTGCAAATGACAAGCAAAACAAATATGACACCGATCTACAATTAACAACACGAGACCATCTAAATGCATCAAGAACAACAAGCTACAACACTCTAACATAGCAACAAAATACATGGCAGGGATCCTCTCAAGATGCTTGAAAAAAGATGAACATTGAGCTACGGCTAATTCACTCAATAGCAGGTTCAAACAGGCATGGCAAAAGTGCAAAAGACAACAGGTTACAGACTTAGTGAAAATAACATGGCAGGAATTTAACATCAGGAAGCAATGTTTAGAGCAAGATAACAACATGCTATAGGAACATATCATGGAAAAGCAAGGCATGGCATGGAATTACACAAAGCATACAACAAAAGTCCCTTACTGACCATAAGCCAAAAGGGATCAAAAAATACAATGGCAACCATGTGAACATAGCAACTTCCGTTGACAGATTCAGACTTAGCAGAAAACTGGAACATGGCAAAACATATATTAAGTAGGCATATTTACAAGCTCGATGCACTCACCACAAGGCATTGCATGACAAACTAAGCATACACCCAGCAAGTAGACATGGCATAGAAGCTAAACATGGCAAGAGCAACATCATAGCATGCATGGATCAACTACAACAAGCTCGGCAAAATGCTTAACACATAAATTCTGCCAGGAACATTTTATAGCAAAAGTAGAGCTCGATTGACTCAAGCTAGGGTGCTCCATAATTGCAAACAAAGACATGGATGGATAGAGCACCACAATATCTACAAAACATCCTTATTGATCATGCTCAAAAGAGGCATGGATCAAACTGTAGCAACAAGAATACATGGCATAAAAATAATGACAGGCAAAGACTTAGAATATTTCTAAGTCCCTGAAATCAGCAACATTACGAGAGCTACTTTGCATGCTTGTGCTAGTCACCACAAAGATCACAAAAATACATGGCATACACCCCTGTAAAGATGGCATGACATACTTCAAAACACATGTAGGGCTCAAGTTCATAGGAGGCACACATCAATCATGGCAAAAATGACAAATGTCCAATTGCTGATAATAAACTGAAACTAACAAAAACTAGCACTCTTCCAACAACATTTAGGGCATCAAGATGAGCTCAAATGAACATGATGCAATGAGATGAAATGAAGTACTCGTCGAGACGAACAATTCGATATGCTACACGCCCAAAATGGAGCCACGGTTGCAGAGATATGATGCGATGAAAAGTGCAAAAAATATTAGGGTTAGGGGGCAAAAGTCAACCCTACCGGATCTTAGATCCAGATCCGGATCGGGCGCGGACTCTGAGGTTGCCGGAGTTCACTGTTCATCGGAGACGCGGACGCGGTGGCCGGAGCGTCGAGGGGGCCGAGGAGCTCGCCGGACGGCGAGGTCGGCGACTGGGCGGAACGGGGCGACGAGGGACGCATGCGGCGGCCGGAGTGCGTC
>NC_057806.1:403321420-403337035 GCF_018294505.1 Triticum aestivum | reverse complement strand
TCGCTGCGGGCCGCGCGGGCCTCGGTGGTGGCGGGTGGCAGGGCTCCACGTGGCGTCTCCTGATTGGCGCGGGGCGGCGGCGATGGCTTCGTCCGGCCGGATCGGACGTGTCCGGCGCGGCGGGAGGAAGAGGAGCTAGGGTTAGGGTGCGAATGGACCCGGAATTTTCGGGGGTAGGCTAGTTTTATAGGCAGAGGGAGCTAGGAGGCTCCAAATGAGGTTTGGTTTTTGGCCACGCGATTGTGATCGAACGATCTAGATGATGGAGGAGGTTTAGGTGGGTTTTGGGACACTTTGGAGGGGTGTTGGGCTGCAACACAGACGAGGCCTTTTCGGTCCCTCGGTTAACCGTTGGAGTAACAAACGAAGTCCAAATGGCACGAAACTTGACAGGCGGTCTACCGGTAGTAAACCAAGGCCGCTTGGCAGGTCTCGGTCCAATCTGAGAACGTTTAATACCCGCACACGAAAAGAGGTAGAAGGGGACACCGGAGGACATAGGAGCGCCGGAATGCAAAACGGACAACGGAGAAAATGCTCGGATGCATGAGACGAACACGTATGCAAATGTGATGCACATGATGACATGATATGAGATGCATGACAAAGACAAAACAACACGAAGACAAACCCAACAACGAGGAATCTCATAACTTAGTGTCAGAAATGGCAAGAGTTGGAATACAAATATGGTAGGTTACATATGGGGTGTTACAACACTCCACCACTACGAAAGGATCTCGTCCCGAGATCTAGGACTGGAAAAACTCCGGGTACTCAGAACGGAGGTGGTCCTCGCATTCCCAGGTGGCTTCACGGTCGAAATGATGTGAACACTTGACTTTCAGGAATTTGATAGACTTGTTGCGAGTCTTGCGCTCAGTTTCTTCAAGAATAGCAATGGGATGCTCATGATAAGACAGGTCTTCTTGGAGATCAATCTCTTCAAAGTTGATGGTGCGGTCGGGAGTTTTGAAACACTTGCGGAGTTGAGACACGTGAAACACGTTGTGCACATTTGCAAAGTTGGATGGAAGCTCAAGTTGATAGGCGAGGTCGCCTCTTTTGCCAATGATCTTGAAGGGACCCACGTATCTAGGGGCAAGCTTCCCTTTGATACCGAAGCGATGAGTACCTTTCATTGGAGAGACACGGAGGTAGACATGGTCTCTGATCTCGAAAGCCAAGTCACGATGCTTGCTATCATAGTAACTCTTCTGGTGCGATTGCGCGGCTATGAGGTTTTCATGAATGTCTTTGCACATTTCTTCTGCCTCTGTCATCAAGTCATTGCCAAGAAGTCGGCGTTCACCAGTCTCTGACCAGTTAAGAGGAGTACAACACTTCCTGCCATAGAGAATCTCAAATGGGGCCTTGCCCGAACTCGCTTGGAAGCTGTTGTTGTAGGAAAACTCGGCATATGGAAGACAATCTTCCCACTTCATACCGAAAGAAATGACACAAGCCCTGAGCATATCTTCAAGAATCTGATTTACTCGCTCGACTTGGCCACTAGTTTGAGGATGAAAGGTTGTGCTGAAGCGAATGCTGGTGCCCATGGCCTTCTGAAAAGAATCCCAGAACTTAGAGGTGAAGATGCTACCACAATCTGAAGATATCAACTGCAGAATGCCGTGCAGAGAGACAATCCTGGAGGTATATAGCTCTGCCAACTGAGCTGCCGTGATAGATTCTTTGATAGGAAGAAAATGAGCCACTTTGGTGAGCTTGTCGATGACAACAAAGATAGCATCATTGCCACGCTTTGACTTGGGAAATCCAGTCACGAAGTCCATCTCAATGTGGTCAAACATCCATTATGGAATGGCAAGAGGATGGAGGAGACCAGCTGGCCGTTGGTGTTCTGCTTTCACTCTTCTGCAGACATCACATTCATTCACGAACTGAGCAATCTCGCGCTTCATTCGAGTCCACCAATACGACTGCTTGAGGTCCTGGTACATCTTTTTACTTCCAGGGTGAATAGAGAGGAGTGGATTGTGAGCCTCGTTCATAATGACTTTGCGAAGGTCACCCTTAGGAACAACAATGCGATCATCGAAGAATAGAGTATCCTTGTCATCAAGACGATAGCACTTGTACTTGGGTTGACTCTTGGCAATCCCAATCTTCACCTTCTTCACCATAGCATCAAGAAGTTGAGCCTCACGAATCTGATCTTCCAAAGTAGGAGAGACTTGGAGGTTGGCAAGGAATCCTTGAGGAACAACTTGGAGATTGAGTTTGCGAAAAGCTTCACAAAGCTCCGGTTGGTAAGGCTTGAGAATCAAACTGTTGCAGTAAGCCTTCCTGCCCAATGCGTCAGCAATGACATTGGCCTTGCCTGGAGTGTATTCAATACTCAGATTATACTCTTGAATCATTTCGACCCAACGAGTCTGCCTTAGGTTGAGGTTGGGCTGAGTGAAGATGTACTTGAGACTCTTATGATTAGTGAAGATGTCCACTTTCCTTCCCAACAAGAGATGTCTCCAAGTTAAAAGAGCATGGACAACTGCCGCCAACTCGAGGTCATGAGTGGGGTAGTTCTTTTCGTTGGGCTTCAACTGGCGAGAGGTATAGGCCACAACTTTCTTCTCTTGCATCAACACTGCACCAAGACCTTGAAGGGAAGCATCACAGAAAACCTAAAACGGTTTGGATTCATCAGGAGGAGTCAGAACTGGAGCTGTGACTAACTTCTCATTGAGGGTGTTGAAAGCGATGTCACAATCAGGCGTCCAGACATACTTCACATGCTTCTGGAGGAGGTTGGAAAGAGGCTTTGCGATCTTTGAGAAGTTCTCAACGAACCTTCGACAATAACTTGCCAGCCCAAGGAAGCTGCGGAGTTGCTTCACATTCTGAGGCGGTTCCCAATTCACAATTGCAGACACCTTCTCAGGATTAACAGCGATTCCTTTGCCGGAGATGATATGGCCAAGGTAGAGAACCTCATCGAGCCAAAACTCGCACTTAGAAAACTTCGCATAGAACTGATGTTCTTTGAGTTTGTCGAGCACCAATCTCAAATTCTTGGCATGATCCTCCTTGTTCTTGGAAAAGACCAAAATATCATCAGGATATACCAAGACGAACTCATTCGTGTAAGGGTTGAAGATGAAGTTCATCATGCGAGAGAATGTTGGAGTGAAAGTGCAACTATCCCTGGGTGGTTTTGGTAATTCCTAACAACATATAGCTCATTGAGCTAACATTATTCCAAGATTAATATTTCAGGAAAAGCTCAATGAATGGCATGGCATGGATGAGGAAAGTGGACCCCTCAAAATACTAAGGACAAAAAGATTGGCTCAAGCTCAAAGCTCAAGACTCTACATTTTATATTTTAGTGATCCAAGATCACATTGAGTCTATAGGAAAAGCCAATACTATTGATGAGGGATGAGGTGTTGCTTGATGAGGTTCTTGCTTCATAGTGCTTAGTGATATGCTCCAAAACCCTCAACTACCTTCCCACATCCACATATGACCTAAACCAAAAGTCAAACTCGGCCCCGCCGATTCTTTCTATCCGGCGCCACCGAGTTTAGATGTCATAGCCACTGCCACAAACCCTAGGCAAATCGGTCTCACCGAGAGGGATCTCGGTCCCACCGAGATGGGGCTGTAATCTCTCTGTTTCCCTTCGTAACATTTTGGTCCTACCGAGATGAGCGATCGGTCCCACCGAGATTGCAATGTAAACTCTTTGTTTTCCCTTCGTAACGTTTCGGTCTCACCGAAATGAGCAATCAGTCCCACCGAGTTTACCTGACCAACTCTCTGGTTAGCTTATTACCAAAATCGGTCCCATCGAGTTTGTGTAATTGGTCACACCGAGATTACGTTATGCCCTAACCCTAACCATATCGGTCCTACCGAGTTGCATCTTAGTCCCACCGAAAATCCTAACGGTCACTAGGTTTGCTGAATTGGTTTGACCGAGTTTCTCAATTCGGTCTCACCGAGATTGGTAAATTGTGTGTAATGGTTAGTTTTTGTGTGGGGGCTATATATACCCCTCCACCCACTCTTCATTCGTGGAGAGAGCCATCAGAACATACCTACACTTCCAATACACATTTTCTGAGAGAGAACCACCTACTCATGTGTTGAGGCCAAGATATTCCATTCCCACCATATGAATCTTGATCTCTAGCCTTCCCCAAGTTGCTTTCCACTCAAATCTTCTTTCCACCAAATCCATATCCTGTGAGAGAGAGTTGAGTGTTGGGGAGACTATCATTTGAAGCACAAGAGCAAGGACTTCATCATCAACACACCATTTGTTACTACTTGGAGAGTGGTGTCTCCTAGATTGGCTAGGTGTCACTTGGGAGCCTCCACAAGATTGTGGAGTTGAACCAAGGAGTTTGTAAGGGCAAGGAGATCGCCTACTTCGTGAAGATCTACCGCTAGTGAGGCAAGTCCTTCGTGGGTGATGGACATGATGGGATAGACAAGGTTGCTTCTTCGTGGACCCTTCGTGGGTGGAGCCCTCCGTGGACTCGCGCAACCGTTACCCTTCGTGGGTTGAAGTCTCCATCAACGTGGATGTATGATAGCACCACCTATCGGAACCACGACGAAAACATCCGTGTCTCCAATTGCGTTTGAATTCCCCAAACCCTTCCCTTTACATTCTTGCAAGTTGCATGATTTACTTCCCGCTGCTCATAGACTCTTTGCATGCTTGCTTGAATTGTGTTAAGGTTGCTTGACTTGTGCTAAGATAGCTAAAATCTGCCAAAGACTAAAATTGGGAAAAGGATAGATTTTTAATTGATCAAGTAGTCTAATCAGCCCCCCTCTAGACATACTTTCGATCCTACAAGTGGTATCAGATCTTTGGTCTCCATTTGCTTTGATTTCCATAGCTTTTGGTGGTCATAGCCTTGGTTTCACAACCTAGGAGAGTATGGCGTCTAGCGAGGGAAATTATCACCGTAGAGGTCCTTACTTTGATGGTACTAATTTTGCTAGTTGGAAGCATAAGATGAAAATGCATATTCTTGGACATAACCCCGCCGTTTGGGCTATTGTGTGTATTGGCTTGCAAGGTGAATTCTTTGATGGGAGAGAACCGAATCATGAAGCCACCACGAAAGAGTTGAAGATGCTGCAATATAACACTCAAGCTTGTGATATCCTCTTCAATGGATTGTGCCCCGAAGAATTCAACAAAATCAGCCGTCTTGATAATGCAAAGGAAATTTGGGACACTTTGATTGACATGCATGAAGGTACTGACTCCGTCAAGGAATCCAAGTTGGATGTGCTTCAAAGTCAACTTGACAAGTTCAAAATGAAGGATGGTGAAGGTGTCGCTGAAATGTACTCTAGGCTTGCTCTTATCACAAATGAAATTGCCGGCTTAGGAAGTGAAGAGATGACCGACAGATTCATCATCAAGAAGATCCTAAGAGCCTTGGATGGAAAATATGATATCGTGTATCCTAAGAGCCTTGGATGGAAAATATGATACCGTGTGCACATTGATTCAAATGATGCCCAATTACAAAGATCTCAAGCCAACGGAAGTCATTGGAAGAATTATTGCTCATGAGATGTTACTCAAGGATAAGGAGGAACTTCACAACAAATCAAGTGGTGCTTACAAAGCCTCATGTGAAGCCCCCACATCAAGTGAGAAACAAACCTTCAATGAAGAATTGAGCTTAATGGTGAAGAACTTCAACAAATTCTACAAGAGTAGAAGCAAAGAGAGAAGCTCCAAGTCAAGGTCCTACAATGACAAAAGATCTTCTAGTCGAGAGCGAAACTATTACAATTGTGGAAGACCCGGACACTATTCCAATGAGTGTACGACACCCCACAAAAGAAGAGAAGATTCTCCAAAAAGAAGAAGTAGAAGAGAAGAATCACCACCTAGAGAAAGAAGGAGTAGAGATGATCGTTATGAACGAAGACCCTCACGGAGAAACAAGGATTTGGAAGGAAAGGACAAGTCATCAAGGAGCTACACAAAACGAAGACATCAAGCTCATGTTGGTGAATGGGTATCCGACTCCGACTCCGACAATCACTCCGAGAGAAGCCATCACTCCGACTCCGAATACACTCAAGATGAAGGTGTTGCCGGTCTAGCACTTGTGTCAACCAACTCCTACGACATATTTGATTCACTAAATGAAGGAATTGGAAGATGCTTCATGGCCAAAGGTCCAAAGGTATCACATCCCGAGTATGTTGATTTCAATAGTAATGAAGATGACTTGTTAGGCGATGATGATTTACTTGTTGACAACTCTAGTGATGAATACAATGATGAAATGTCAATTAATCATGCTAATCAAGATGAAACGAATGAAAATGGTAAGGAGAAGATTGAGTCTCTAACTAAAGAACTAAACACTCTTAAGTTAGCCCATGAAACTATCTTAGGAGATCATCGAGAACTTTTAAGGACTCATGAGAAATTACATTTTGAAAACCTCAACCTTGAGCAAGAGCATGAGTTCTTAAAGGAAATCAATGATGATCTTCGCAAGAAAAGTCCTTCTTACATTGCCAAGCGTTTACTCTTATCCACTTACATGCCTCAAGTCAAGTCTAGTAACAAGTACAAGAAAGATTCTTCCTCTAGTAGTAACAATAATCATGCTAAATCCAATGTTGTTGCTTCTAGTAGTTCTCTTGATTCCACTAATGATTCTCTTAGCCAAATTACACTTGAGCAAGAAAATAGCTTATTGAAGGGAATTATAGAGAAAGGTGTTTACAAGAGCCTTGCCGGGAGTAAGCAATTCGAGGAAATTGTACGCAAGCAAGGAAGGCATCAGAAGAGTCAAGGTGTTGGTTTTGAATGAAAGTTCAATGCCAATGGAGTTGAGTGGGAAGAAGATCAATACCCCAAGACAGAGTTTGTTCCTCAACAAGAGAAGTATGATCCTACTTCTTTCAAAGGGACACAAGCTCAAGATGATCTTCCACCACAAGACCACAAGCAAAAAGGCAAGGACAAGCTTCAAGAGGAAATTGATGCATTTGAAGAAGCTCCTAAGGCCTTGGTCAAGTGGGTTCCCAAGACTACATCAAGTTCCACTTCATCAAGTACAACTGCAACTCCGAGGATTCCCATCAAGATGGTGTGGATCCCGAAGAAGAAGAACTAGAGAGTTCTTGAGGGTGACTCCGCCAACATACTTCACTCTTATCATTTTGGCAAGAACAAGTGCAATCAACTTCCACATCTTGCACTAGTTCAAGGAATCACAAACCCTCTTGTTGGTAAGACAAGGGACAAGGTAACCTAAAGCTTTCATAGACATCATCTTGTGTGTGCATCACTATATGTCTATGGATATCCTTGTTTGTTCCTTGTGGGACTAACCCGTGTAGGTATTGAAAGTGCAACTCACTCCAAAGGATAGCTCCAAATGATCCACATCAACATTGAGCATCCACATCTTCAACATCTACATGAAGTCACTACAAAAAAATACACTTTCGTGATGATACGTGTTTGTCACAGTAGGTCGCTTTTTTGTCATGCATGTACATCCATGACAAATTTATGATAGAATCAAGATAGTCATACCTGTGCTGTCGTAGAAGTGTTCCATGACATTACCAAAATTGTCATCACGGAAGTGTCCACTTCCATGACGATAAATCGCGCGTCACAGAAGTGCTTTCGTCAAGGGTGACCGACACGTGGCATCCACCGTAACGGAACGCCGTTAAGCTATAGGGTCGGGTTTTGGATCCGATAACCCGTTAACAACCCCGACCAATGGGGATTTTCCACGTGTAAAATCATCATTGGCTGGAGGAAACACGTGTCGGCTCATCGTTGGGACAGATGTCAACCACTCATTGGACAAAAGGCGCCTATGATACGTCGACACGTGGCACGACCCAACAGAGGCCCATTCCTGTGAAAAGGTCGGCCCGTTTGACTTGGTCAAAAGGTGGCGGGCCAGCCCATGGAAAGCCTGTTAACGGCTTGTTCGCATATAGCCCATTTACAGCCCGCTAACCCATGGCCCGTTACGCCCTATCCGAATTAGGCCCAGTAGCGTCATCTGGGCCATCCAATATGATTCCAACCCATTTTCACTTCTGGCCCACGTATGGCCCATGACGTCTTTCGGCCCATATGAGGCCCTATGTAACTCTTGGCCTATTAACGGCCCGTGGTGAAACTGGCCCGTAATGAACAGTGTATCACTTTACACCCATTAACGGCCCGTGGTGAAACTGGCCCGTAATGAACAGTGTATCACTTTATACCCATTAACGGCCCGTTATTCCGTTGGGCCGTTTCCAGCCCATGTTATCTTTCGGCCTTCTCAAAGCCCATTTATTCTTGGGCTCATTTCCAGCATTCGTTTACTTACGGCCCGTTACCGTCATTTTCTGCTTGTGGGCCAAATTCAGCCCGTGGTTACAGTGGGCCCGTTTGTGGTTTGTTAATACGTTGGGCCGTTTTCATAGCGTCATCAAATACGCCCTATTAATGATGGCCCATTACGGTCGGCCCATGAACGGACGATTCCAACTCTTGCCCGTTTATGGCCATAATGCGGCCTATTATTGGCCCATGTTTGGCCAATCGATCATACGACCCGTATAAGGCCCACTGATGATACGGCCCGTAGAAGGCCCATTGTTTCTATGGCCCGTAGAAGGCCTACTATTTCTACGGCCCGTAGAAGGCCCACTGTTTCTACGGCTCGTAGAAGGCCCAGTGTCACTATTTTTTTCACCGGTGTCTGCAATGGGTTGTCTAAACCTATCATTTCAGATGGAGGGAATCAAGCTTTCAATCATATAGGTCTTGCAAAGGGCTTTTATCAAGGAAGTGATAAGTTTTTAGATTTGTATAAATAATAATTGTTTCACTTGATTTTTATGACTTCTCTTATGAAATTTTGCTTTTGATGTATTAGCCCATGGTTATTGTGGCCTAGTTTTAAAAAATAGGTTATTGCAACCACTAGTTAACCGCGGAAAAAGAACTACAATGACTACAAGCAAACAAATAAATAAGACAACAAGGAAATAAATAAGCAAGCAATTAACGCTAGGCTATCACGGCTATTACACATATTACATCCACTGGGCATCAAAGTTCGCCACCAGTGCAAATATAGGGAACAAAGCAGCATATCATATACACTGATCGTCAAAATTGGCCACCAGTGCAAATAAACGCGGCAACAAAACAAGAGCATAACTGAAACAACTTCAGAAGAGCTCAAGAAACATTATCCTGGGTATCCACCATGCTGGCAATAAGCTTAGCAAGCTGATTATCTTTGTCCTGTTTGGCACTAAAATCCTCCAATGCTTGCTGTTGCACCAGAAAGTATGCATCTGAATGCTCCAGGGACTTCCGTAGTCCTTCCGCTTCTTATCGCAGCACAGCTGATCGATGTCTTTCAGCTTGTAGTTGAGACTCAACAAACCGAACTGATTCAGACAGTGAGTTTCACTAGCTTGTGCAAGCGGTAGTGGCCAGTAACTCCAACACTAAACCAAGACAGGATGTGTCACTATCCTGAACCTTATCTGCATTACTTCCTTTACCATTGCTTAATAAGGCACTCTTCCCCAATATTCTGTCAGCATTCTAAAAGAAGAAACAAGCAGACACATAACAAGTTTAGCATGTACTAGTATATGAAACTCATTTCGGTGAACCAGTTCATTAGTAAGGTGGACAGGATTAAACTACCAAGTCTTCTATTGCCAAGTACTAGTACATAATAAAAGCATCAAACAAACATATATCTATGTCCTATGGTAGCAATGGAATCTTAAATTAGAACAGTTGTTCTTCAGGTTTAGGCACTTGTTCTACATGAACAGAGTACAGTAAGACGCAAGAATATAATACTTAAACATAGAAAATGAGCTCATAGACCTTACCACATTCTTGGTTCGGGACCAGTATAGAACAAGGCGTTCCCAGTCATCGTCCAGTAAATGTGTCTCAGGGGAACGTAAGGGAATTTGATGAGTTTCTTTGCCGGTGAAGTACGTTTTCTTCAGGTAATTCTGATACTGCCACCAAGCATTCTTGAAGATAGCAGAGGTATTAGCACAGGTTACCTCATCCTGAATTTCCAAATCGGTCCTTCTCTATAGAGAAAAATGGGAAAATTTGTTGTATTATAACCATCATGGAGGTAGGATGTATGGGACGAAGCAAAGTAATTGCCATGAATAACATTACTTACACATAACTCCTGGACAAACACCTGCAACTGGCATTTTCCTTCATCTTCAATATAATATTTCCAAGATGGGAAGATACGCACATACGATTTAACAACATCAAATGCGATAGATGCTAAACTACGACTAGCTGGTTGTGCTTCCTCCACATGAATAGGCGTACTAACTGGTGGAGTTGGGGTTCGCCGTGATAGTACTGGCCCTATGGGCACTGGAGCTGCCTTACTAACTGCTCTTGTTTGGGAGCTCTATGGTGGAGATGGTGCTATGTCAACAGGAACTGGGTTACTATCGGTTGGGGTTGGGGTTAGATTGGGTGAAGATGGTTCTCTGTCCATCGTAGTAGGGGTACAATCTGCGAGAGTTTGGGTTATGTGTGGTAGGGCTGGTTCTTGTGCATGTACAACCGGGGTGGTATCTCCACCAAGAGGTAGCCCTGTTTTATTTGAAGACCGTGTTTTTAGTCCGCTAGATACTGGCATCACCCGCTCCAATTCAAATGGCTGATAAACAGGAAACATAGTTGAATGTACAGACATTGTATGAGAGACAGATGCAATAGATAGTGTGGAAAAAAGAGGGCATGAAATAGTTGACATGTATATTGTTTAACTAAAACGGATAGCATGACATAATTTCACATATATTATGTCTATCTAAACTGGATAGCATAGCATAACATAATTCAAAGATATGATGAATAACTAAACAGGATCGCATGACATAATTCACCTACATGTTATCTAAGTAATCAGGATCGCATCATTTAATTCAGATATGTGATTTATATGCTAAACAGAGGGCATTCGATATGATGTCTGAACTAAGAACATGGTGTTGAATATTGTGTATATGATGTCTAAACTATGCAATGCAAGACACCGTATGCATGATATGAGCAGTATAACCGTGCCAAGTTAGAGCGTACACCTCAGTGGGGGAATAGGACTGGTCATCTCTCTCTGAATCCATCTCTGAGGAGCTATCGGGACCCAACAAGAGATCTGCTTCGACAGGTAGCACTGTCTGCTCTGAAGCCCTTGTTTCACTCCAGATTTTTCCATCTCCCACCCAAATGGCTGATTCACAGGAAGAGTAGTTTAATGTACAAACGTTGTCGACAAATGGAAATGTAATGAAGAAAAGGATGGGCAAGATATCATTCAAATATATGATGCCTGGTTAAACAGGATGGCATTGCACATTTCACATATATTATGGCTGGCTAAAAGACATGATACTGCATAATTCCCATATATGATATAGAAGCTAAACAGGTGGCATTACAGAACATGTCTAAACTAAGCAGATGACATATATGATGTTAAAAGTAGGCACTGCAAGGCAACATATGCATGATATGACTAACATCATCATGCCAAGGTAGAGCAAACACCTTGGGGGTAAATAGGAGTGGCCAGCGGCGTCCGAATCTGCCTCAGAACAGATATCTTCCTCTGGATTACAATCTGGAGAGGGGTGGGGAGGGTTTTCCGTTGAACCCACCATGGAGCGATGTCTGCATGACATTGTATTGCCGCACAAAACTCTTCTCTTTTTTCTACATGTTCAGCATGACTGTGTACAGTATCTGATATGCATACGAAAAAAATATGGTGAGATTATGTAAGGAGAGCATGCAGAAATTTAGAGTGATGGTAATAACCAGTGGATCAATGTTTTTCCGTTGAACCAAAATAGCCCTAATGGATCAATGTGAATGTATAGTAATAAGTGATGCAACAAGTGTACAACCTCTTTGCCATAGCCGTGTCGACCTCAGCATCATTGGGTTGGTCGCTGAAGCAGTAGAGGCAGAGGTGGATGTCGGAGGTGTGGAGAAAGATCTGAGGAATCTGTAGACGGCGTCCAGGGCACTGCTCTGTTGTGACGGATCGTTCTATCGTTGGAGCAGCTCCGGTGAGCCATAAGACGTCAAGGCTGAAGCAGCACAAGACAGACATCGTCAATCTCAAGTGGGATTCTAATAGCATCTCCAATAGATGATGTAAAATGGATGTAAATTAACATCACCAAAAACCACCTGACTACAACAGATGAGGTAAAAACTGTTGACTCTGAACTTAACTGTCGAAACTAAAATTTACTGTGGAATCTGAATGCTACTGTTGAAACTGAACGCAATGGTAGCAGAGAGGCACTTGACATGTAGTTTAGGGAGGGACTACAGTTCATCTTCAACCTGCACCCCCCTGAGCCGCCAGCCACCACCGGCCGAACCGCCGGCCCCAGCGTCGCCTCGCTTCCCCGAAACAACTCGCCATCGCCTCCCCGGCCAGCCCTCTAGGCCCCCCGCCCCCCACCCTGAACCCTAAGATAGATAGTGGGGTACCTCTCCGGCGAGCCCCCGTCCCTACTGCGGGTGGTTCTTCCTTAACTCCGGCGAGCCCCCCCAACCCCTGAAAATCGACTGACCCAAAAGTCGATTCAGTCGACTGAAGTGTGGCTTAATCGGAGCAGAGCAGCAGCACGAGCGAGGGGGAGAGCGGCAGCAGTAGCTGGGCGAGCGAGCGATCGAGCGAGAGCCGGAGCAGTAGCAGCAGATCCGGCTGGTATGGACGCCGCTGCCGAAGGGGCCTCGCACTGGGGGAGAGCCGTCATGGAGATGTCGCCCGTGGCGCCGGCTTCAAGGTAGCCGCTCCATGGGGGTGCGGGATGGAGCACCGTCGGCGCCGGGAGGTCGAATTAAGGAGAAGGTGCGATGCGATGAGTGTACAACCTCTTTGGTGGCGCCGAGTAGGCCTCGGCTTCGTCCGAGGAGTCGGTGAGGATGCTGCCGTTCCGGTGGAGCAGGTTAAGGCGGCGCTGTGGGGATGGAGCAGCCACGATAGACGAGGCGATCGTCGGAGCAGCTCCTTGGAGGTGGAGGACGGGGCAGCTGAACCGGTGGGACGGCGAGATGGACGATGGATCCTCATCCGGGGAGGTGGATGAGGGACGTCGAGCTGTTGCGCTGGACGACATCGTCGGGGAAGAGGCTCCAGCTGGGTAGCGGTGACGTGGCGGACGGAGGAGGGTGGGGTTTTGCGGCTGGAGCGGAGAGGTTATGGCGGCCTGGGATTTCGAATGGCGAAAAGGGGGCGATGGGAGGGGGTGAAGCATGACTTAGGAACGCGCTTGTCCAAAATGTAGGGTGTGTTACAAAAGTACCCCCCACCGATTTGAACTAGCAACACTTTCGGCTCAGGGTTAGAAGGGGGATTTCGTGTGTCAGGATTTGGCAGCTGGAGGGAGTTTTGGCGCGCATTGTAATTTCGTGATAGCAAAGCGCGGGTTGTGAAGGCGCCCATTTTTGGAGCACGATATCTGAATTTTCGGGATATAACAAGACGCGGGTTGAATTTTAGGGACAAGCCTAACGTGTAGCAATATTGTACTTGTACGTACCAAATCAATTCGCACTCCCCTCAACCAAAAAGAAAACGAAAAAAATAAAACTATTCACACCACACAAAGAGAGAGTCTTGCCCCGTTTTACTATACAAATGCTATTCAAAGCTACTCCCTCCTTCCATTTATATAGGGCCTAATGCGTTTTCCGATGCTAACTTTGACCAAATATTAGAGCAATGATATATGACATGCAACTTACACAAAGCACACCGTTAAATTCGTCCATGAAAGTTTCTTTCAATGATATAATTTTCACATTGTGCATGTCATGTACTATTAATCTTGTCAATAGTCAAAGGCGGTCTTAAAAATCTCATTACGCCCTATATAGATCGAAGGAGGGAGTATGAATCCATGTTATGTCCGATTAAATTTTTTCGCTTGCTGTATAATGCATGTAACCTACTCATACCAACATTTTAGTGCATTCCAAATGTCTATACTACCGTTGCAATTCGAACTAAATTTGAATTTGTTTCTCTATTTCAATAAGAATCTACAATCATGATTGTTGCCAACTTCAACCATCATAGTTTCCTTGCTATCTGCCAGATATAAATCAGACGGCCTATAATGCAGGATGGCAGGCACACCATCATCAACAACTCCGTTTTTATAAGAGTAGAGATAAAACATATTAAATGTAGTATACCATGTTCATAATCACACCATGTGTATCACCGTTATATGTATTCACACATCCGTCGGTTTGAAACACTATGATAAATTCTTCAAATATCCGAATTCGCTTTTTATAATGAAGTATATATGATCTCTATTCGTCTTTTACACCCACACAACCCTCTTATCTTTGTAGCTAGCGCTAACATTCTCTTGTGCATGCACACGCCCGCATCCCTCTCACCCTCCCTCAGCATTCTCTAGCTCCATCGCGCAAATTTGTCTTTTCACTTTAGGTCGTTCACCCATGGTGTGTGTAGGCCCCCCAGCTCCTTCTTTACGGCACACATCGATCGATATGCCTCTCTAGCCAGGTGTGCCTAGCACAAACACAAGCTTCCCCTATTCTCTTGTCACCGTCCATGCCTCACTCCCACCACTCTTTTCATCGTTCTCGTACTCGCACACTCCTCCCCCTCGATATAGTATGCCTCTCGTACCACCTCCTTCATGCATCCCTCTCTCTGTATCCTTCTCCTCGTGCCTCATTTGCTTCTAACACACACATGCATGTATACCGATCGATCTCCCAACATATACCTAGATCGACTTTAACTACCCCCCATCGATCGATGTACCTCACAAGTTATGTCTCTCCTTTATCTTACAAAGGGCGATTGATCTTCCTATGTAGTTACGTCTGCTTACCACAGCCACATCGTCCCCCCTCATCATTCGTGCATGCCTCCTGACCCGTCTCTCACACGCACGTGCACAGACAACAAGCAGCCATCTCCTCTCCTATTGATATTGCGGGTGTGCCCTCCATCTGTCTAGCAAGCCTATCCCACCATTTGTTAGAAGCAACTCCACTACCACCCCCTCCAACACTCTAGCTCTGTCTGTCTCCCAACCTTATTCATCTCCTGCATATATGCATGGATGCCGATCGATCTCCCTTAATACATGAGGCAGATCGATCTCCGTAATACATGAGGTAGGCCTCTCTCCTCCTCCACACATATACCAGCCATTGTACCTCTATAGTTAATTGGGCCTCCCTCTTCCCCCACCACACACCGATAGTCGAGCGCTGCAGGTAGGTATCCATGCCACAGAGACAAACTGCACATGTCCTATCTCATGTTACAGTAGGCCAGCCACTCTATATCTTTGACGTGGGCACACACAAATTCGATGGCACTCTTTATCGATCGCGCGCGCACACACACACACATCATCCCTCTCTTCGATTCTATGGAAACCTCAAGCCGATGATACCTCCACTCTCTTTTCATGGATTGCCCCCTCTATATATATGTTATATCCAGGACTCTATTTCACACACATTGCATATGTTAAATTTTTTGA